>NC_061514.1:97693634-97732221 GCF_022539505.1 Lolium rigidum | reverse complement strand
CTCAACTCATACTGGGATACTTAATCCACCTTTATAACCACCCATTTACGCAGTGGCGTTTGATGTAATCAAAGTACCTTTCCGGTATAAGTGATTTACATGATCTCATGGTCATAAGTACTAGGTAACTATGTATCGAAAGCTTATAGCAAATAACTTAATGACGAGATCTTATGCTACGCTTAATTGGGTGTGTCCATTACATCATTCATACAATGACATAACCTTGTTATTAATAACATCCAATGTTCATGATTATGAAACTAATCATCCATTAATCAACAAGCTAGTTAAGAGGCATACTAGGGACTTCTTTGTTTGTCTACATATCACACATGTACTAATGTTTCGGTTAATACAATTATAGCATGATATATAAACATTTATCATAAACATAAAGATATAAACAATAAATACTTTATTATTGCCTCTAGGGCATATCTCCTTCAAAACAATCACGCACGGCAATGATTAGAATAACTTGAAGCAAGCGGTGTCCCAAATAAGATATAGAGATATGTATTTGAGGAAAAACCGTACCAAGAATTTCTTACTCAAACAAGAATCCATAAGATGAGCCAATAGAAACTTTTCAATAGAAGTGGAGCTTGTTTGAGCAAACATGCCACCTAGGAGCAAGATAATTAAGAGCATCAACTCTAAGTGGCATAACCTCATATGTTCACATTTTCTAGGCTTGTGATATGTACAAAACATATTACTCCCCCATAATGTGATAAGACATTTCTTCTAAATAAGAGGCAACTAAAATTCAACTAGAGATGATTAATGGATATTTAGAATTTGAATTTCTCGTGAGTATGACACACCACATAGTGACTAGATAATCTTGCAATATCAATACTAAGTGGTGGTATCCATGTACACATATTTTAAAGAAAGAGAGATGCACAAAGCATATCACTCCCCCAAAATGGGATGTTCCATTAATCACTTCAAAGAGAGCCAAATAAGATATTATCAAGATGCATTAGGCTCCAAAACAATACACAAGTATATGATGAGTCAAACAAACATACTTGAATACACAAGATAGGTAAGTAAGACACAACACATACACACAAATATTTGGTACAAAACCAAACATGCAAAGGGGGCAAGTAACTTACAATAAATATGATGAGTTGAAGTATAAGTTACCGCAAGGAGGAACATTGGATATAAGATATAGATGATAATCCATATGACTTGGCTTGGTCAAAATATAATATATGAAGATCCCTTAATTCTTCATGAATTAGCCAAATCTCCAATGACCTCCATTTGTACCTATTGATCAAGTTTGAGATTGTTGGTCCCCAACCAAGTTGGGTCCTAAGAGATTAGTCACAATAGGCTTGGCAACCCAAATGGTTCTTTTCTTGAAACCACTTTGAGTTCCAACAAACTTGGCAAACACATTGCCATCCTTATCCTTCCCTAGAGAATAATCATCATCAACAATTATAGGGTTAGATAAGGTACCACCTAAGCAAGAAGAAGCAAAGTGCCCCTTCTCACGGCATAAGTAGCAAGTGTTCCCCTTTCTCTTCTTTATTGATTTCCTCTCTTGGGGAACATTATCTTGATTCTTCTTGGGAAGTGGCCTATCTTCAACTTGAGGTCGAGCATGAGCTTGACCTTGACCTTGTGGCCGTTTCCCTTGTTGTTTCTCACTCAAGTGCTTCTTCTTCAATGGGCATGATCTAACATGATGCCCTTCAACCTTGCACTTGAAGCAAACCAACTTGGCCGGATCATTGACTTTATCTTGGCCCTTCTTCTTGTTGCTCTTGCTCTTGGACTTGTTCTTGTTATTGGAGTTGAATCCAAGTCCACTTTTGTCATTGGGGGATTGTTGCACACTTAGCATCTTGTCAAGTGCGGATTTCCCTTCATGACGCTTTTCTAAGTCTTTCTTCAAAGAAGGGACTTGGGCCTCGAGCTCTTTTATTTCCTCTACATGGTTAGTAGAAATACAAGTACTAGAGGAAGTAGAAGCTTCATTGTTGGAGCAACAAGGCAAAGTGAGTAATCCAACACAAGGTGTATCACTAGTTTGACTAGATGGATTACAAGGACTAGCACATGGCAATATAACATTTGTAGTAGAGATTGTGCTAACATCCATATGAGGCTCACAAGATGTTACCTTAGTGATACTTGCCTCATGAGCTAACTTTAGCCCATCGTAGGAAATTAGAAGATCATCATGAGAGCTTGAGAGATTTTTATGACTTTCTTCCAATTCCCTATAATTGCTAGTTAGCAACTCAAGTTGAGCCCTTAGCTCAACATTTTCCTCTAAGGTAGATGCTTCACAAGAATTAGAGTTAGTAGCACAAGCATCAACAATAGTTTTCTCATTTTCATGCATATAGGATTCAATTTTTTGTGTAAGCATAAAATTAGTATGCTTCTCATCTTTTAGCTCATGCTTGAGGAGAGTGAATCTCATTTCCTCATTTTCAACATGGGACTCCAACTTCACTATGGTTTCCCTATATTTATTCAAGGTATCCATAGAGTGTTCGAGATTAGCACGAGCTTCTTTATTACCATGAAGAGAAGCATATATCGTTGCCATATTATGCACCAAGGTATTATATTCTTCATCATTATCATCATCATCACTTTCATCATTAGAGGAAGTGTTAGGAGTCAAAGTAGGAGATACCTTTGATCCATTTGCCATAAGGCATATTTGCATACCGGAGGATGAAGATGAAGATATTCTTGAATCCTCATTTGAAAACATGTCTTGATCCATAGAGTGTTCGGTTTCCTCTACATTGTTAGTCAACAAACAACTAGAGGAAATATAAGCATTTTGATTATGGGAGCAAGACAAGGTAAGCATATCTTCATGAGATCTATGTAAGTAATTTACACATGATATGCAAGGACTATCAACACAAGCATGTAGGTCATTTTCAAGGGATTTCTATTTTCGTGCCCTCGGTTCCTTAGTTGTGCTCAGTTTTCCCCAGCCCCTTAGTTTTTCCTCAGTTTTACCCTAGCCTTTGTCTGAAGACCCGCAGAAGGAGCTCAGACGGAAGGAATCCGTTTATTTGGACGTTACGTGCCGACGTGTTGCGCCGCGTCGTGCCGTGGGGCCGCGTCGTGTGGGGCCGCGTCGCGTGGGGCTGGTAGAAAGGGACCGCGTGGGACAGGACGAGAAGCGTTTGGTTGCACGTGAGCGAGGAGCTGGGTTTTGTCTCTTTCGGCCCAAATTGGCATTTTTAAGAGCACCTTTTCCCCTCTTTCTCTCTCTGTCTTTTTCACCAAATTAGTATCAAATCTAGAGAAGCTTCTATTTCTGTCTTTCTTCAATATGGCAGCAAATCTAGTAGCAAATCTCTGGGGTTATTTATGCCTTTTGGCCCTCGTTTTTTGCCCAATATGGCAGCAAATCTAGTAGCAAATCTAGAAGCTATTATATGATAAATTCACAGAAGCATAATCAGAAAACTAAGTATAATACATAGGTAAACTGCATACAGCAGCCAAAAGCAGCCAATAACATTGTTAATGTTCACGACAAACTAAGCTGCAAAAATATACAAGATCACGCACGCAATGTATGGACAACAAGAAGATTAGGATGAATGAATTTGTTCTTCATTCCTCCCCATATATTTCTTCGTCGCTCCATTCGTGCAATTCCCCAAGGAAATATTCATTGAACTCCTTCCGTCCGCAGTGTGAGGCCAATACATCCTCCAAACGGTATGGCCTCGTGTTCATTTCTCAAACCGTAGAGTCCTATTCTATCCACACGTAGTGGCCACTCATCCTGTGCATTTGTATCATGAGAGTACTCTCGATATAACCCAAATCCGTGTAGTAGATGCTGCCAGGTTGAAGTGTCGGGTACACTGCGGTGTCGACGGAGATACACCGGATATAATTCACGAAGAAGGCATTACTGCCAATGTTACTCACCGGATGGAGAGAGCGGCTCGAGTGTCCACACGGTACACCAATGGTTTGCCCGCCAAAGCCGCGCCGACCAACAACACAAGCAGCGAGATCACCATCCGACTTCACAAGGTAGAACTTCGACGTCCAAGTTCCGGAAATGAAATTAGTGTCTCCATCTTGACAGGTGCTCGCGTGCTGCTGCAACCGTACATTGGTGCACACTATTCTTCCGATCTCAAAATTGTCCGCAGCCTACCGCATACGGTTCACCATTGGACGGGGTAATGCAACGCAAACAATGGTTCTTGATCGAAAATCTTCCTTCTCCCCAATCCCCATCTTCATTTATATCCTTAGTTGGAGTGCTCTCATCGACCCAACCAATTTCCGGCGGGTAATGTGCGGCAACGAAGACCATAGTCGGGGATTTGATAACGACGACCGATTTCGAAAAACGGATGGCATCTGCGCCTCAAACATAGTGTTCGATTTCTTTGTGAGTGGGTTCAGCAGCCGTATCTTGTGCGGCGGGTTCTTCTGGGCAAGCACGATGACGCCACGGGAAAAGCCGACGAAGTAGAATCTAAAATATATTGAAAAGATAACATTCAGCACTAAGATTGAAAATAAGATCTATGGTGACGCCACGGGAAAAGCCGAGGAATTTGAACCTTGCACGAACTGCAGATAGATCTATGGTGACGTAGCGGGATGTGCCGAGATGGAGGAAGGTGAACTCAGCGGTGCGTGGAAGGGCGTGGTGTAGCATGATCCATTCGTGCAGGTGCACGTCGGGATCAGGTAAACCTGAGCGCCAATTTCTACAGACTTGCCTCATAGCGAGTAGCTGTCCACGTACTCCTCTTTCGCCAATAAGCATTCGCCGATCTTGTGAAGTGGTCCGTCAGCCGTGAGACCGGCCCAGTTCACGGAGGCGCCGCGCTTGGATGCGCCGCCCTCGGATGCGCCGCCCTCGGAGGCGACGGGCTCGGCGGCGACGGGCTCGGCGGCGACGGGCTCGGCGGCGACGAGCTCGGAGGCGACGGGCTCGGAGGCGACGGGCTCGGGGGCGATGGCCGCCGGCGCATTCTTCTTCTCCATCGCCGGCAGGGGAGGGCTCGTACGGCGGTTGGGTTTTTTGGAGAAGTTGATGGGACGTGAGAGGGGTGGTTTCGTGCGTGAGCGATAATGAGACGTACTGTGTGCAGAGGGAGGGAGAGAGGGGCTTACGCGTCCTAAATGCGACCCGCATCAACAATGACACGTCTTCCACGTCTGCACCGCGACACGCGTCAACAATGGCACGTCTTCCACTTCGCACCGCAACACGCGTCCTCGAGTCTAACCCTGGAAATTTAGATATACTCGGGTATACCCTCGAGTCATATACTAGCATTTTTGTATGCTCGGCTTTCACCTTGAGTGCTAATACTGGCTAGTGCAATATACTCAGTTTTACCCTCAAGTGGCTGGTCAACGGAGAGTCAACAAATGGGATTAACTAGTTAAATGAGTTATTTAATGTGCAAAAATTCCGAAAAAGAGTGGCACTTACTCATGGAGTCTTTATCACAAATTTCCAATTCTCAAATCATAGATAAATCGTAGATAAATCAAGTTTCACCACAAATTGCCACTTCTCAAATCACCTAGTAGCTATGAAGGTGCATGGTTTTCCATAATAAGCCCTACCCAAAACAACTTTCCCCAAAACATACTTTGTCTGAATGAGACCATAATTTTCACACTCATGTAGATTTGTATTGCAAATAGTTTGAGGTAGGCCAAGATGGGTTTCATTGTACAAAACACGCATTTTCCCTTTTTTAAATCTCATATTTGAATCCCTTAGTCTGTTTACTACTCACTTGCCCTTGGTTTCTTGATACTACTCGGTTTTGCCCTCTCCCTTCACAAACTCTCACGGACGCCCAACATTGCCCCGATTGGTCTAGCCCATGTCACGCGGATCGTGCCCGACGACCGTTGATCGTATGATCTAACGGGCAAGATAACCCCTATCTCTCTCTCTCGGTCGGGGCCACCACCCTCTCTCTCTCTCCGTCGTCGGTTAGCTTCACGCAAAGTTTGGTTTTCCGCATTATTTTTCACGAGCTAAATTATAAACTCTTTTTAGGCATTACTTTTCACGCAAAAAATGATAAACCATCACCGATTTGTTGTAGCCATTACTTTTCACGCAAAAAAAATGATACACCATCACCCATTTCTTGTACCCATTACTTTTCACGCAAAAAACGATAAATCATCACCGATTTGTTGTAGCCATTACTTTTCACGCAAAAAATGATACACCATCACCCATTTCTTGTAGCCATTACTTTTCACGCAAAAAACGATAAACCATCACCGATTTGTTGTAGCCATTACTTTTCACGCACAAAAATGATACACCATCACCCATTTCGTGTACCCATTACTTTTCACGCAAAAACGATAAACCATCACCGATTTGTTGTAGCCATTACTTTTCACGCACAAAAATGATACACCATCACCCATTTCGTGTACCCATTACTTTTCACGCAAAAAATGATAAACCATCACCGATTTTGTTGTAGCCATTACTTTTCACGCACAAAAATGATAAATCATCACCGATTTGTTGTAGCCATTACTTTTCACGCACAAAAATGATACACCATCACCCATTTCGTGTAGCCATTACTTTTCACGCAAAAAATGATACACCATCACCCATTTCTTGTACCCATTACTTTTCACGCAAAAAATGATAAACCATCACCGATTTCTTGTAGCCATTACTTTCCTTTTAGGCATTACTTTTCACGGTAAAATGATAAACTATACCCCCACAACGGTCGTCTCCTCCTTAATTTATTGTGTATAAACCCCCACAACGGTCATCTCCTCCTTATTTTATTGTGTAAACCCTACAACGGTCATCTCTCCCTTATAAACACCCACACGGCCATCCCTTGTGTCAATAGGTTCTGCCTCTCTCTTCTTTTCGTTCACATACACTTTATCCATTGCCATGGCTTCCACGTCTCGGACGCGGACCGGAAGGGGAAGGGGAAGGGGATCATCATCATTGCCACCACCACCGTCAACACTGCCATTGATCATAGAGGAGTTCTTCATCGTCGTCTATGAAGACCCTTTGGTCAAGAAGGTACGTACGCGTTCCCACATATATGATGCATGTGATTAATTATGCGCATGTTCTAAAAAAACCTTTAATTTCAAGGGTTCCCTAATTTCAAACGATCGGCGCTCGATCTCTTTGCAGGAACTCCCAAAAAAATTTGCGGACTATCTTGACGGCAAGGAGCCAGCTAAGGTGTATCTGCGAGCAGTTGACTGCGGTCCTCGTCTCTGGACCGTGGAGGTCCTATTTGACGGACAAGGCCGGATGTACCTCGACAAGGGCTGGGAGAAATTCGCCATCGCGCACGGTGTGGATTTCGGCTGGTTCGTACACTTCAAATATGAAGGCGATGATGTGCTCACGAGTGAAGGTGTTCGACGGAACAATGTGCAGGAGGTACTACTACTCGGACGACGAAGATACCGACGATGAAAGCGACGACGACGTGAAGCCATGCATCCATCCCCTTTAGATAATTAAGGGGATTATGACCAAGAATATATATGTAGCTTCATATGCATCGATTTAGAGATCTAGCTATTTTCTATATATTATGCATGTAAAAAATAATATCGCATTTCCACTATTATTCGAGCACCACATCCTCCAAACGATGCCGATGCCTATGCCGATATCGGCATGGTCGGAACGGCTATGCTCGCCGCCACTCGCTAGGTCAACGTCGGGATGCACAATGTTTAGCATAAGAGTCACTTTAGATTAAGCTGCGAAAATAGTCACGTGCCATGGGCTGAGGCGACCCTACGGAGCGGCTCTATATTATATTCTCTAAATAAAATAGACGACCACAGCGGTCATTGGCTGCGGAGGCCCCACGGAGCGGCAATATATAATTTTCTATAAATAAATAGACGACCCACTGGTCATTGGCTGCGGCAGCCCCATAGAGCGGCCCCATTTGTCATTGGCAGCACCGCGTATACAATCGAGGAAATAAAACGGCCCACGCGTCGGCGGTAGATGGATCCACCCGTCGACACGAGACGGTCAGCGAGGAACCGACCTCACGGTAACGGTAAGGCCTCTGACCTGACGGCAACCCGCGTCTTCGAGGGGTTTCAAACTAGAGGGAGGGGAAAACTGAGGAAAAACTAACGAGCTGGGGAAAACTGAGTACAACTAACGAAGCAGGGGCACGAAACTAGAAATCCCCATTTTCAATGCTAGATGTGTTTAAGTCCAAAGAGGAAGCATTGCAATGGGATAGAGATGAAGAATCATCACTATTGAGCACAATATCAACATTGCAATTTTCCTCACCACTCACCATATCATTACCTCGTGTCTTGCTACACGTTGGTGAAGTGGAAGAAGATGATAACTCATCACGACCGGAGGTGGAAGCAACTTGGAGCTCTTCATGATGTGAAGGGGAAGAGAGCTCCTCGGAGTCACCACCGACCAATTGAGAAGTGGATCCACCAAACATTTCTTTAAGCTTGATCCACATCTCATGAGACGACTTTCGCTTTATATATATCAAGAACCTACGAAAATCGGGTCTCAAGGAGAATAAAAGCTCATTAGATACTAGAGCTTCAAGATGTAAGTTTTTCTCATCCTCTAAAGATAGATTTTGAGGATCCATCGGAGGAGAAAAACCTACATCTAGAAATTGCTCAATGTTTGGACACAAGGTCCGAAGTTTACAAAGCAAGCAATTTCGCCACAAATGATAATTTGTGCCAACAAAGATAATTGTGTCATTGTGCACTAAATTACTAGTCGACATCTTTACTCTCAAGGCGGTGAAGCCTAAAACAAGGAGAGACCTTGCTCTGATACCAATTGAGAGATCGAGATGTCGCCTAGAGGGGGGTGAATAGGCAATTACAAACTCTTGCGGATTTGTCTTGTAAGAATGCGGAATTAAACTATCGTTTAGTTTACAAGCACAAACCCTAAATATGCTAAGCTCAACTAAGTGTAACAATAGCAACTAGAGCTAGGCAAGATAGGCACAAGATATATGTAGCACAAGTGATAGCAATATATATATACTTCAAGCACGATGGCTATCACAAGGAAAGAGAGCTCGGGTATAGAAATAACCGAGGCACGCGGAGACGAGGATGTATTCCCATGTTCCCTTGCTTTGCAACAAGGTACGTCACGTTTGGAGGAGTGGAGGTCCCACGAAGGATTCCCCGCGCCACGAAGGCTCACCCTATTCTCCGAACCACACCCACGAAGGATAATGGCCCTTTCCTTATGGTTAGCTTTTCCTCCGCTCCGGAGATGGCAAGCTCCACAACCACTTCACAAGCTCCACGAAGGAGAAGCCCGGGCCCCTTCACAATCTTCCACGAAGAGATCACCGGGACACCAACCAAGCCAACTAGGAGGTCACCCTCCAAGAGTAACAAGCTCACGGTCTCTCACTCGAACAAATCGTGGTGGAGAGCTCAACACTATGCAATGATGCAAAGCAAGAACACTAGAGGTGTTCAAATCCTTCACTCTCAAATCCCACCCAAACAACAAATGCTAGGATGAAATTGGAGAGGAAGAACAATGGGGAAAGTCAACAAAAGACTTCAAGATCTAGATCCCAAGAGTTCCCCTCACTTAGAGAAGAAATGGATTGGTGGAAGTGTAGATCTAGATCTCCTCTCTTAGATCCCTCAAGAATTAGCAAGATTTATGGGAGGAATCAAAGGGGAGAGCAAGTTCTTCCAAGAGCAACAATGGAGGTGAAGAAAGGGGAAGAACTAGTTGCTCAAGGTGGAAGAAGAAGCTATTTATAGCTAGGGAGCAAATATAACTGTTGGGGGAAAAACAGAGAAAGAGACAAGAAAAACGGGCAGAAAAGTCGGCCCAGCCGGCCACCAGGCCGGTCGACCGGAGCAGCAGCCGGACGAGCCGGCATGCAGCCCGGTCGGACCGGCCCGAGCAACCGGGCTGAGCAGCAGCCGCGCGGGCGGCAGGAAAGCAAGGGGCGCGCGGGGCAGAGCCAGCCCAGGAGGCGCCCGGTCGGGCCGGATGGGGAGCCGGGCTGGGCAGCCACGGACCGGGGCCGAGGCCGGTCGCAGGCCACGCGGCGCGCCAGGCCGCGTGACGGGCCGAGGGCGGAGAGGCGGCCCGGTGCGTCCTCCGGTTGAACCGGACTGGCAGCTGGGCAGGCCGGCGCGTGGGCCGGTTGGCCGGTCGCCAACCGGCTGCCCCGGGTGGGCCGGCGTGTGGCCCGGCGGACCGGCCGCCAACCGGCTGCCCCTCTTCTTTTTCCTCTTTTTCTTCTTTTCATCTTTTTCTTTAATAACTAATGCTCCCGAACTTCGATTCGCATGAAACCAATTTTGTTGGAAAGATAACGACGAATAGAACCCCAACAAAAACTGGAAATATGGAGACTCCTCACATAACATTTTTAGATGATTTTAGAGAGGGAGTCTCCCACCGTCAAGAAACGGTAAAGACGTCCAAACTCGAAAACGCAATAGAAGATGCATGCGGATTCCGTTTTCGATGAACTTGGGCTTGTTGTAAAGCTAGCAACAAGCTCAAGAACCTCACACGAGAGAAACACCAAGAAGCAATAAGGATATGCAAAGTATGCAAAGGATTGAGCTCCCTAAGACGATGTGATCAAGTTACTCAACCGAAAGCCCCTCTTAATAGTGCGGCTATCTATCCTATAATCCGGTCTCCCAACATCCACCTTGAGACCGGTAAAGGGAAAACCTAGCAAGGCCATACCTTTGCCTTGCGCATCCCGCTTGATCTTGATGATAACTCTTCAAGCTTCACTCAAGCCGGAATGCCACACTTGACCAATGTTGCTTCGTGAAGACTCACAAATGCTCCCCCATACACTATGATGGGAAAGCCCCATTGATGCACATCTTCACATGTCCATTATCACCAAATGGACGACAAGCTTCAAGCATGTGATCCACTCAAGATACTCATCTTGAACTTGTCCAACTCAACCTTGTATCTTCTCATACGATGTTCTTGATCCAATACACAAGGTATACATTTATCTTCATGGCATCCATACTTGAATCCAACACATGGAGAGCAAGTAGTACCTATGGAATATTCCTTCATATAAACTCAATGAAAACATTAGTCCATAGGGGTTGTCATTAATTACCAAAACCACACATAGGGGCAATGTACCCTTACAATAGCTGCCAAAGAAACCGCTGTTGCTGAAGCTGCGCAGGCTGCTTCTCGAGAAAATACCATGCTTGAGTTAATGATCGAAGCAAGCTTGGATATGGCGGGTATGTTCTTTAAACTGATCCCTCTCCTTTTTCCTTTGCCTATATTCTGCATCCAACTCGTATACTATCGCCAAATAGGTTCCTTTTTAGATGCTGACGCCGAAAACCAAAGAGTTGACACAAGATCAAATTTGCTTATCAACCTGGGACTTGACCATGGCATTCTTTTCTGGGCTACTCCGGAGCGTACCCAACAAATTGTCAGATTCCAGGATCGCGCGAGTCAGGTCCGCGATTTTCTTGACTTCTGCACAAGGACGTTGACCTTAGTTTACCGCACCATGTTCCCGCGCGACAAGATGCCAGAAACCCTTCCAGCTTTGATGGATAAATTTCGGGATGCACCTCGAATCCATGGATTTGTACGGGCCCAAATGTCTGCCGGTGCAAGGTTTGCTATGATTATGAAAAAAATCTGCTATCCGAAGTTGGACATGAGTCGGATTGTTGCCAAGTGCCTGGCCAAAATGGCGAAGAGGAAAAGAAATATTGACAAAATCGATGAAGCTGTAACCCCTGTAGCGAGAAGATATGATGGATGAAGCTGCTTCGGATGGACGCTGAGTTCTTCGTGAAGGGTAGCTATGCTGAACATAGTACTCGTGCTGCAAATAATGAGCGAATAACCATAGATAACATACTAGGCATCAATTGAGAATTTTTCCTTTATCTTGTCGAATTTTCTCAATAGTTGTATCTTGTATATTGTAAACATAATCTATATTGTAAAGCCTGTGGATATATTTTCCTTAATTTTTTGTCGAACCTCCGAGTGTTTCGGTGGCGAATTTCTTTATTGTGTATGCGAGGTTTAAACCAAGGACAATAAATTATATTGAGTATACTATATTTGCGGGTACGAGCCCCCGGGCCTTTTTTGCTGATCGCTATTTTGTATCTTCGTTTATTTTGCAAGGTGTTTTGCACCAAGACGAAATATTTTCGGTAATATATATTGTAACTCTTGGGCACAAGCCCCCGAGCCTGTCGAAGAAAAAGATATATATCTCCACTATCTTTATTATATTGCAGCACCGCGAGCCCGCCTCATTAAAAACCTTTTCCAGCCCCACTCGGTGCCCTGAAAAAGGAAAAGAGTGCGTCTGAAAACTCGCGGGCGTTTCAGTACATTGTATTTTTACAAGGAGGACTATATTTCAACTCTAGGCATAAAAACGCCTGAGTTGTGCCACGTTCCAGGGGTTTTTCTCGGGAGCCCCCGTCTTCTTGTCCTTTATCTTGTACGCTCCTCCTTCGATTACTTCTGTGACGATGTAAGGGCCAAGCCATGGCGACTCGAGTTTTTCAGTACTATTTTGATTGAGTCGTAGAACTAAGTCTCCAACCTGAAAGGATCTTGGTCGCAAACGTCGATCGTGGTAATTTTTCAAGCCTTGCTCGGTACTTAGTGACCCGTGATAATACTTCATCTCACGGCTTCGTCCAATGCGTCGACATCGTCTTCCAATGCTTTTCTAGAAGCTTCCTCATCATATTCGTGACTCTTGGAGAATCATGCTCTATTTCTATCGGCAAGACTGCCTCGGCTCCATGGACCAGAAAAAACGGAGTCTCCTGTGTCGCTGTATTTGGTGTTGTTCGGATACTCCACAACATACTTGGTAACTCCTCTGGCCAAGTATGTCAAGCTTTTTCCAATGGTCCTAACAAGCGCTTCTTGATACCATTGCAGATGATACCATTGATTTTCTCGACTTGGCCGTTGGTTTGCGGATGCGCAACTGACGCAAAGTGCAATTTGATGCCCACCTCTGCACAGTATGCCTTGAATTCCTTGGATGTAAAATTACTGCCATTGTCCGTGACGATGCTATGAGGTACTCCAAACCGAAAGACAATGCTTTTCACGAACTTAATTGCGGATGCTCCATCTGGTGAATTTATCGGCTTTGCTTCTATCCACTTCGTGAATTTGTCGACAGCGACGAGCATGTACTCGTATCCTCCTGGCGAAGCTTTGTGTAATTTTCCCACCATATCGAGACCCCACTGAGCAAAGGGCCAAGACAAGGGTATTGGCATCAATTCTGCTGCTGGAGAGTGAGGCTTTGCGGCAAATCTCTGGCACGCGTCGCAAGTTCGTACTATATCCTTTGCATCCTCGATTGCTGTCAACGAATAAAATCCTGCTCGGAAGACCTTGGCCGCGATAGCTCGACTGCTTGCATGATGACCACATATTCCTTCGTGTACGTCCTTCAGCATCATCCTTCCTTCTTCGGGTGTGACGCACCTTTGTAAGACACCCGAAATACTTCGCTTGTACAACTCCCCTTTAACCACTGTAAAAGCTTTGGATCGTCTAATAACTCGCCTTGCTTCAACTGGATCGTCGGGTATTTCTTTCCTTAGGATGTATGATATGTACGCTTGCATCCATGGAACCTGCACCATCATTACTAGTTCCTGTTCCTCTTCTTCTTCTAGTGCCTCTTTAGGAGCCCCCGAGGGTTTCTCATCCTTCTGCTTCTTTTGTGCTTTCTTCGGCTTTGTAGATCTCTCAGCTATCTCTTCCCAAAAAACGCCTGGTGGAATTGCGAGGCACTGCGACCCGATGTTTGCAAGAACATCGGCTTCATCATTGCTCAGCCTGCTGATGTGATTTACCTCGCATCCATCGAATAACTTCTCGAGCTCATTGTACACTTCTTTGTATGCCACCATGCTATCATTGTACACTTCTTTGTATGCCACCAATTGTGAATCGCCGAATATTTTTAGTCGAGTTGCACCACAAGCTTTCGCCATCTTCATCCCGTGTATGAGAGCCTCATATTCTGCCTCATTGTTAGACGCGTTTGGGAACATCATCCGTAAGACATACTTTAACTTGTCGCCTTCAGGTGATATTAGTATCACTCCTGCTCCAGCTCCTTCTAGTCTCTTGGACCCGTCGAAGTTCATAGTCCAAGTTCTCGACAAATCTGGGGGTCTGTAACTCCATCCACTCTGCGATGAAGTCCGGTAAAATTTGCGACTTTATTGATTTTCTTTTCTCGTACGTGATGTCCCGAGGGGAAAGCTCTATTCCCCAAAGGGAGACACGACCCGTAGCCTCTGGATTGTTTAGTATATTGGACAAGGGCGCCTCATTGACCACTATTATCGGATGTGCCGAAAAATAGTGCCGCAATTTTCTTGCGGTTGTAAACACTCCATATGCTAGCTTCTGGTACTGCGGGTACCGTTGTTTTGAAGGCGATAAAACTTCACTGATGAAATATACCGGCCTCTGCACTCCATGGAGTTTTCCTTCCTCTTCTCTTTCGACAACGAGCGTCGTGCTGACCACCTGAGGCGTGGCTGCAATATATAACAGGAGGGGTTCCTTCTCTTTAGGCGCCACCAAGATTGGTGGTGTCGAAATTGTGCGCTTGAGATCTTCGAAAGCTCTATCTGCCTCTTCGTTCCACTGGAACTTCTCTCCTTGCTTGATTAAAGCGTAGAACGGTAACGCTTTTTCTCCCAGTCTGCGACGAATCCGCTTAAAGTCGCAACTCGCCCGGGTTAGCTGCTGTATTTCTTTCAACTTTGTTGGCTTCCTCATTGTTACGATAGCTTGAATTTTTACGGATTAGCTTCAATCCCTCTTCGCTGAGACTAGGAACCCGAGAAGTTCTCCTGCAGGAACGCCGAAAGAACACTTCGTCGGATTCAGCTTGAGACAAAACTTGTCGAGGTTGTCGAAAGTTTCCTTTAGGTCCTCGATTAGTGTTGCCCCCTTTTTTGACGTTATAACGACATCGTCAATGTACACTTGTACATTTTTCCCAATCTGTGTTGCTAAGCACTTCGCATCATCCGGCGATATGTTGCTCCCGCGTTTTCGGACCAAAGGGCATTGTTACGTAGCAAAACACGCCGTAAGGTGTAATGAACGCTGTTTTGACCTCATCCTCTTCTTTCAACCTGATCTGGTTATAACCGAGTATGCGTCCGGGAAGGAAAGACGTTCACATCCTGCCGTGGAGTCGATAATTTGATCGATCCTTGGGAGGGGAAAGTGATCCTTTGGACGAGTGCTTGTTAAGACACGTAAAGTCGACACACATGCGAAGGACTTTAGTGTTTTTCTTCGGGACCAGACTCGGGTTTGCTACCCACGTGGCCTCTCGTATGCAGCTCTTTAATGAAACCAGCTTCTCCGAGTCGATCAATCTCCGACGACGCATAGCTTTGCGGTTTGGTTCCGAAAAACGCCGCAAAGGTTGCTTAATTGGTCTCGCTATTGGATCCAAGTTTAGGTGGTGCTCGGCAATCTCCACGGGTACTCTGGCATGTCGATCTGGACACCATGCGAAGATTTTCCAGTGCTCACGGAGGAACTCGACGAGCGCGCTTTCCTATGCGAGGTCCATATCTGTCGTGATGGACGTCGTTTTCTTCGGATCTGTCGGGTGAATCTGCACCTCCTTGGAATCTTTTGCAGTGTTAAAGGTTGGTTCTTTGTTAGGCCTTCCTACATCTGGTAGCACATCATAATCAGTCGTGAGCCTTGACGCCATATACTCTGCTTGCATCCCGAAAGTTTCTGACAGTCGATGAAAATCCTTGTCGCATTTATCGGCTAACGCAAAACTTCCTTTGACTGTAATTGGTCCTTTGGGTCCAGGCATCCTCCACAACGAGTACGTGTAGTGCGGTACCGCCATAAACCCGGCATATGCTTGGTCGTCCCAACAAGGCGTGGTATTGCGATGGGAAATCCACGACTTCAAACTCCGACCTCTCTATTCTATAACTTTCTCGGGTCCCAAAGCCGAACATCGAGATTGATCTTCCCCAACGGATAACTCGGCTTCTCGGCGTGATACCATGGAAACGTGTGTCGGTTGGTTTCAGATTTGCTAGAGATATGTTCATCTTCCTTAGTGTATCTGCGTACATAAGGTTTAGGCTAGCTGCCTCCATCTATGAATACTCGAGATACGTCAAATCTTGCGATTACTTGCTAGTAAGATAAGTGCCTGATCGTCTCGGTCGAGGAACTTGCTTGCGGGTGATCCGCTATTGTGAAGCCAATGTCCTGCCCGACCAATTTAGGTACTCAATCGTTGGTGGAGGCATCTTCTCGCCATGAACACTTGTCGCGAGATTACTTTATGAGCTCTATTAGACGGCCTACCCTTCTGAATCATCGAGACCGCACCATTGGAGTTGGGGTCAATGTATGGAGGTGGTTGTGGCGATGCCGCTATTCTGAGCTGGTGCCGATTTTCGTCCGTAATTGCGGGAGGAGGTGGCAAGTGGATCTCACTCCGGGCCCTTGAGGATTTCTATTTGCCGCTTGGGCATTGGCTTGCCCGCAAACCTTAACATTGCTTGAAAATTTCGACAGGTCCTTACGCAAATGTCCTGACTTGTCTTTTTCCGTTGTTGTTGAGATAAAAATGCATCGACACGGCCCGTTCATCATGTCCTCGGGGACACGAAAGGTCTACGGAACCTTGGCCCATTATTTTGCCTATTATTTCGAGAATCATCTCTATTGTCGCCTCGCTGCTCGCTACTCCTTTGATAGTCATCTCTATTGCCTCCTCCGGCGCTTGCTCGAAACCCAGTCGAGATTTGACCGGGAGCATCGTAACTCGAGTACTTGCTGAGAAAATCGTCGCCTATTTTGGAAATTTCGATTGCGGTCCTCTTTAGGCGACTCGTGTCGTTTATTGTGAACAGCATCCTCTCTATCTGCCCACTGTTTGCTATCTCCATCAATGCTCGACATTGTTTTTGGGTTAGTTCTCCCCAAATCCTCGACAAAGTCTCCTCTTCGAATTCTCGCTACGAACGCATCTATCGCTCTCTCGTCAGATATGTTCTCTGCCGAGTTTTTAATGATGTTCCACCTTTGGATATACTTTCTCATTGACTCATCATGCTTTTGTCGACACGATCTCAACTCTTCTAACGACGCAGGTTTTTGCGGGTAGATCTCGAAATTCTTGACGAACACATCCTCAAAACTTTCCCGGCTGTCGATGGAACCCGGGGAAGCTTCTTTATCCAAGATCTTGCGGCTCCACTCGGATGTACTTGGATGCTTCCGCATGGCTGTTGCTCCGGTTCCTCCTATCAGCTTCACCGTCTCGAGATAATCGACTAGCCAGTCCTCTGGATCTTGAAGGCCGTCGAATTTTTTGAAATTGTCGGGTAATTTAAACCCTGAAGGAACTCGAGTTTTCCGGACCCTCCTTATAAAGCACGGCATCCCACACATATCCTCATCATCTATCTCCGAGGAGTCTCGATGTTCCCTTCTATTTTGTCGTGCTCGTCCACCCGTGCTTGTGCTTCGCTGTGTCTCGTGCTCCACTTGTTCTCTCGGGACCTGGTGCTGTCTGCCAGCGGGTCGTGGACTATTTTGCCTTGCTGCCCCTTCGGGAGGCGGAGTTACGAATGCTTGTCCCCATAACTCCGACTCCTGCCATGGCCATATTGTACAATGCTTCTCTTGGATCTCCGGGAGGTGGTCTATTTGCGAGGATAAAGGCTTGCGTCGCCATATACCCGGCTTCCGGTGTTTTGGGAATAATATCCCCCTCGTGTCGATTGACATAAAAGACATGTCGAGGTTTTGAACTAAGTTTTCTCTCTACGCTTCGGGTATATTTTGCGAGACGGGATCTCGCTCTCCTTCGAGCTTCCCTATGACTATCTCCCGAAGTTCCTGAATGTCGACTTAGCTGCGCCCTTCGCACCGCTTGATACGGAGGCGCTTCCTGCCTCTCGTCCAACTCGATTTTCCGTTTCTCGAGCTCCCTCCCCGATGCTTGGCGAGCCTATATTGATACGCTTGTGACTCCTCGGGTGTTGCCGCAATGGTCATTGGTTACTGTACCATCGATAGCTCTTGCGACTCGATCCCATACGGCCTGCGGAAATTGCACCATCTCTCGTGTTCCTGTTCCGATATATTTTGTTCCCAAACCTCGCGCGAGATCTGCGGGATCGACATATGGATTACCCGCATCGTCGAAAGCCTCTGACGTCGCTGGTTCTGTTCGGCTTGGTTCTCCAATTGCGTAGATCTGATGATATTTTGGGTTCTGAACTTTGTCGGGTTTGGTGACACCATCGTAGAGATTGGTGAAGACCTTTCCAACGGTGATGGATTTGTCGATGAAGTTGAAGCTGTCGGTGTCGCTCGAGTCATCGCTTATATAGGAGTCCGCAGATGACTCGAAGGACATGTCGCTGAAGATCTTGACGAGTTTTTCACTCGCCTTGGTGCTGATGAAGCGTGGCGATGAAGTCTCCTCGTCGCCTGACTCGATTGATGATGCTGAACTCGAAAATTCAGGATCGACCGCTGATAATCCTGATGAGATCGGAATTTCGAGACGATACGCTCCTTCTTTCTCGACGCGGAAGTGGAACTTTCCGAACTTCATCTCCATGGGCTCCTCCGGATACGCATATGCATCCAAACGGGAGGGCGGGTGAGGTACAAAATCAACTAGACCGGTTTCGATCCGTTTACCTCTGTCCATTGCGTTGCTTGCGGTTGACGAAGTCGATGATCTTGAACGTGCCATCGAGATCGGATCCTTGACACCTCTAATTACCTCTAACAGCGAGAACATTTTAACGTGGACGGATGGCAAATAATAAGTCGTGAGCTTCCCCTTGCGGAAATCCTCTTTCTCCCGGCAACGGCGCCGGAAAATCTTGCGAGGCGGTTGAGGGGCTTGATGAAAGTGTCTTGATTGTTCCCCGGCAACGGCGCTAGAAAATCTTGATGGCGCTACCGTGGAAGTTGGCAATCTCGTTGGGGAACCCCAAGAGGAAGATGTGATGAGCATAGCAGCAAGTTTTCCCTCAATAAGAAATCAAGGTTTAATCGACCAGTAGGAGAAAGGCGTGACTTCTGAAGGTGTTGCTAGCTGACTTGTGGCAGGACGCACTACCAGCGTCAGCAACAACGTGGAACCTGCACACAACGCAACCAAAATACTTTGCCCCAACTTACAGTGAGGTTGTCAATCTCACCGGTTTAGCTAAACACAAAGTATTAAACGTATCGAGTGAAAAGAGGTTTTTGCATTAATTAAAGAGAACAGTGCTTGCAGAAAGTAAACAGAACATGATTGTAATAGATGAGTTTATTAGTGTAAAAGATAAGACCGGGGTCCACAGTACACTATAGGTGTCTCTCCATAAAGATAAATAACATGATGGGTGAACAAATTACAATTTGGGTAATTGACAAAATACCGACCATACATGACAAGATGATTACTATGAGATTTGTTTGGGCATAACAACATAATACATAGACTCTAATCCAACTACGTCTATGACTAATAATCCATCTTCCGGTTATCGTCCGAACCTCTTCCAGTATTAAGTTGCAAGCAACAAATTATCGCAAAGCAATGTGTATAAAGTAAACAATAGAATTACCCTTGGATAAAACATTGTTGTTTTCTCCCTAGTAGCAACAACACATCTACAATCTTATAAGTTATTGTCACTCTTCCATAAAACTAGAGGCATGAACCTACTATCGAGCATTAATACCCCCTCTTGGAGTCACAAGCATTTACTTGGCCAGAGCAACTACTAGCAACGGAGAGCATGCAAGATCACAAATAACATTTGACAAGAATATATAATCGATCTCAACATAGTATTTAATATTCATCGGATCCCAGCAAACACAACATGTAGCATTACATAAGGATGAGCTCTATCATGATAGGCAGCTCACAAGATCTAAACACGAGGCACAAATTGGAGAAGACAACCATCTAGCTACTGCTATGGACCCATAGTCCAGGGATGAACTACTCACGCATCACTTCGAAGGCAGGCATGGCGACGTAGAGGCCTCCGGTGATGATCTCCCCCTCCGGCAGGTACCCTCTTTCCACAAGTTTGCTCATCTTCTTGGATATCCTTTCAGTGGTGGTCGCCGTCTCCATGGTCCTCACCGCACAAATAAGGACGTGCTTTATGATCTCTTCACATAAGATGGAGTTGTTGGCACTATCACTGGACTACTTCCTATATGTGATCAGATCCTTCGCTTCTTAAGGGCATCCCATTGCTCCAAGTAGTGGGAACAATGATGCTCTTCGCAGTACACTAGTGGACCTTCTTCGTCTATCTTTTGAGTGTGCACATGATGGTGATGATACTAGCGATTTCACTGTTGATGTCATGGACTATATCTTTCATGAGATCTTTGATTCCATGGTATCCCGGACTTCTATGCCATATGCTCCATACATTTAACTTCTTATTGATGACACTGTTGTGGCTGAGGATCTGAGTCAGTTTCCTTATGTGGAACATAAGGTCAAGAAGGCATATGTGAAGAGGAAGAAAGCTGCCCCTACTACTGGTTTGTTTATGGAAGATGCTCGTTCTAGTGGCATCGCTCCCGGTCATTCGGTTGTTTCTCCTCTCGTTCAGAGGGAGGTGAAGAAGCTGGAATTGGTTCCGGAAGGAATTTTTGTGCATGAACATTGAGATCCACAAGGAGAACTTCCATGTCGGTCGTCGGCGCGCCGACATCCAGCATACACTCGGCGATCATTCTTCATAAGCTCAGTGGTGATCAAGGTCCTCCTCCTCAGCCTCATGTCCACCCTACCTACAGCAGCAGGCACTCCTCTCAGATTCACTGGTCCGAGCTTGAGCAGAGTCTTATGAGGAGAAGCATCTCCCGCGCCTCTCGACCAGCCGCAAGGACAGTGTAGACGAATATGAGTCTGAGACGGGCTCGGAGTGATTCCCTTGGGGCGTGTAGCATCGCTCTTTTCCCTTTTTTGCGTTTCGATGCAAAAGGGGGGAAGTAGTTCTATTTAGGGATTCTCCAGGATTTTCATGGGTGGGCACAAGCATATGTGTTTACCATTCTTTGAGATCTTGTGCTCCTTTTATTTGTTGAACATTTGTGTTTCTTTATGTTCGTGATGTTGAACTATTTTATGGGCTTGTAGTCTGGTTTGTGAGACATGGATTTCGGTATTCTATATGTAGAGACTATGGATTTCGGTATCCTATACTCTATATGTTGAGACTATGTATTATTATATGGTGTGTGACTTATGGATTGGGCATTCTATATGACCATATTGGTATGATTTCCATCTCATTGTCTCGACTATATGTGATTATGTCTCATGTTATTGTTCATGTTGCATAGCTTATGTTTGGAGGCCTCTCGGACCTATGTGTGGTGCATTTGTATTCAAATTCAAATTACTTATATGCACACATGTAGGGGAGTGCCTCTATCCTTTGTCAACATGATGGTTCATACTAGTGATTTTATTGCAAATCATGTATGTTGTCATCAAACACCAAAAACGGGGAGATCGATGGAAAGAACATCTCTCTAACTTCATAGTTTTGTGTGTTTGATGACAACATGTGTGATACATTGATGTGAGTTGAAATGGTGCGAGAGATTAATCGTGACCGAATTCATGTTGAGAAGCAAGAAAAAGAGAGGAGAAAAATGGCTCCAGCCTGGATAATCCGGGCCGGATATTTGCAAATATTCGGCCCACGAAAACGGCTAAGGACTTAAGGTCCGAGGCTACTGGATGTTGGCCGAATATTTTCATCTATCCCGGATAATGCGCGCGGGGGGGGGGGGCAGAATATCCGACCCTTACTTAGGCCGGATTACCCGGCCTCAAATTTCTGCAACGGCTCGATTTTGTGTGTGTGTGGGGGGGGGGGATATTAATACCCCCTTCTTCCCCAAGCTCAAGTGGCTCACTCCCTCAAAGTTCATCCACCATTTTTGAGCCACAAGAAACACAAGGTTCACTTGATCTCCTCCTCCAACCATCCAAAGCTCTTGATCTTTGGAGAATCGAAGGAGAAGACCCCAATCTACATCTTCACCGAAGTGATTTACATTTCCCCTCATTTGCTTGAGGGCAACCTTTGCTAGTGTTCCTTTTGGAAACCCTAGTTGTTTGTGGTTGATTTGATCTTGATGTTGTGTTGTTGTTACAGCTATTGGGAGCCTCAAATTCGGTTGCAGATGTGTGCCACGAGAACCTTGTAAAGGCTCAGTTTCCGCCTCGAGGAAATCCCTTAGTGGACAAGTGAGCTAGGCCTTTGTGGCGTTGCTCACCGGAGAATAGGGTGAGGCCTTCGTGGCGGTTGTTAGGCCATTGTGGCGACCACACCCCTCCAACGTAGACGTATTTCCCCTTAAAAGGAACGAACTACGGAAATCATCCTTTGCGTCTCCGCGTGCTCCACTCTCGGTTACCTCTATCCTTGATTGCATTATTCTATCTTGCCTAGCTATATCTTGTTTAGTTGTATACCTTGTCATCTAGGGAAATTCACATAGTTGCATATCTAGAGAATTTACATTTGTGTCAAGCCTAAATTGAAAAAGAACTAAAAATTGGGTAGCACCTATTCACACCCCCTCTAGGTGCGGCATACGATCCTTTCACTCTTTGATATCGGCCATGTCACTCGGGGTCGCTGATTCACTAGCACACAAGTTCTTGTTTACGTGTTCTTGAGATCATGCTATCTCGGCCCTTAAATTAGATAACAACATTAGGTGCACATAAACATTCATACTCATATGCAAATGCATGTTGCAATATCAAGTTCTTACTTGATGCTATAGATCTAGAGGGTAATGGTATTCGTGTGAGGAAGTGACGATTTCTGAAGATTATGAAGACAAGATGAAGGTTCATCGAGAAAAAGGAAGCAAAGTTGTGGGAAGCAACCACAATACTATGAAGGAAGTATCAATTTAAAACTCATGCTTAACCTCAACAGAGGAGTACTTTAGTACATAAGAAGCATGAAGGTGAGAAATATAATGATTATGGTGAAGGTGAGGCAGATCCATAGTCAACATAGAAGAGGGAATGCATGGGAAATCACTTAGGATACTATATTCATAGTGTCGACTAGTGGTTTTCTTGCAAAATAAACCTCTGAATGAAGGTAGATGATATATGAAACCATAGAAGATGTAAGAAGACCATAGTTGATATCAGAAGACCACAATTGGTATAGGATCAATACTGCGAGATAGAGTAGAAGATGTCTCGTCCAGTTGATCAGAACCTATAATAGAATCCATTTTTAGATATCAAATAGCCACGAGTTGGTATAATAACCACAACTGGTATCGGTTGGTATTACAAATAGTCCACGATTTAATTAGTTGTAACAAAAGTTTGTGAACAAATAAAAATCTTGTCGGCCAAATAGTTAGATCTATAAACATTTAGTCAAAGGATTCACATTGGATGTCCACAATTGAGTGGATACACCACAAAGTTTCTTCGCAAAACCTTAGAGGAATATAAATTATAAACAAGACCTATACCAATATTCTAATCATAAGTCCAATAGTTGGAAGAAAAGGAGTTGAAGACCATAAGAAAACTCTAAGGGGTAGAGTAAAGATTGAGTTGGATGTACAATAACTCAATATTTTGAGCATAATAGAAGAAGAAGGTCTGAACTGAGAGGAAGTTCGATCTTATTTTCATAAGATTGATGAACAATACTTTCAGAAGGAAGTCAGACCAGAAGCCGAGGTTCATACCTCGAGGACGTAAGAAGTGGATTATAACTTGAGCAAGTAAGTAATATCTACTCAAAAGTACTTAAGCTCAAGTAAGTCAAAGATAATGAAGTTGGATGAAGAAAATACCGGAGACCAAATATAGCTAAAGAAGGCCAAAGACTGAAGTAGATTGACTATACCACAACTAAAGTCTATTTAAAAGATTCCTTTCATGGAACCTAAATAACCCAAAATAGTTATAGGTATCAACTATAAACCATGATTGGATGGACTAAATGAGTCTAATCCATTCTTAAGAGGAATAAACCATCAGGATCATTTCCATGTTAAGTACCTTACTTAATACCATTATTGCAGTTTTGGTAGTAAGGAAAAACAAAGACCTAATTAGCAATTAGAAGTTTATTATCAAACTAGCCTTCAAATAAGACCGAGCAGCACGAGAAGAAGTCTCAATCATTGAATCTTCAATGAGAAAGGAAACAAGCTTATAGGGTTGGAAAAAAATCAAAGAATCAAAGTAAGAACCATGGTTCGGAGACAAACCCTAATGGATTCCGGGAAGAATCCGGACAAGGGATATATTCAATTATATCCGAGTGAGATCAATCGTGGAGTTCTAGAAAAGTTTAAGTACGCATAAGTCAGAACCACACTTCCGAAACGTGAGAGAGTTCAAACTTCGAGGACGAAGTTTAGTTTAAGGGGTAGAGACTGTAATATCCCAGGTAATGGGGTTACAAAAATAGAGGAAATAGATGTGTGCATTGCATTCATGCATAGAAAATGCGGGAATTTTCGCGCTTTAAAGTAAAACAGTCACGATGATTCGAAGTTTCACTTGACCTTGGTGAAATTGAAGTAGCTCATCAAGTCAAGCGCTACAAACCTCAATGTGACTTTGTTAAAACCTTGTTTTAGGAAGAGATGATTTGATCTAAGGGGTTAGATCAAATGAAACTAATAATAAACACAACAACACCTTACTCAATGATCAATTGCTTGATCTCAAAACAGTATCATAATATGGTAAACCTTGCCATAGAATATGAACATCAATTCAATTGCAAATCAAGTAATAATAAAATGAGAGAGACCATTCATACCAATTCTAGATTTACCTATTTAAGAACCAAGAATAAATCTAGAACTAAAGTATTAGGTTGTAAACCATTTCACCTTGGAGGGTGAGATAACCTAATATCAAATGGAACAAGACTATATCCATGAATAGGTAAAGTAAAGTAGAGACTAATTCAACTAAGCCATCTAGGTAGAGGCTTAACCCTTTACTATCTAATGAGATCTTGTGAGTACACCATAAAACCTTGAATAAACTATTCCTATGAGAGAGAGCTCAAGCATGGTGTTACACTCAAGATAATGAGGCAACACTTGGACTTGGGGAAGAGAACTATCTATATAACCAGATGATTATATCATCATTGATTAAGTAGAAACCTAACATAAAATCTCAGGCATTCTCCTGGGATATAAACTCTAGAGGCAACCATAGTAGTCCCATTCAAGAAGGTAAATTAGAAGTATTATACCCTAGTTGATCAAGACCATGCTTGATCCTGGAAGTGAGAAACCTATTTAATAAGAGATACCTTAGGAAGCCAAACCTTGATCATTATAAATTGAGTGATGATCATAAACCCTAAGAACTTGAGGTAAGGATATTAAGAACAAGTGGATCATGCCTAATCCATGATCATGCTCTTGAGGTATGTGAGGATAAGTTAAAACCTAATAGGATAAGAGGATATCATCCACCACATGAAATCATAGGGAGGTAACTAGTAAGCAACCCTAGACTTATATCCCAACCTTTACTTGTGAACCACTTGGTGATCATAAGTAGAATCCTACCATATCCATACTTCATAAATTAAACAACCTAAGAAAACCTTAGAGTTAAACTCTATGCTTTATATGGTGAGAAACCATATACCCATATGACCAAAGTTAACTATAAAAAGAACTATAACCAATGTAGTTACTTAAATGATAAATTGAGGTTAATAATAGAAGCCAATTGGTAGAAGATAAAACCAATTCTCAATATCATAGTAACTAGAGGAGAACATAAAATGTTAAATAAACAACCACCTTATAATGGTTAGGGAGATTAACCCTAGCACATGCAATATGGTGTCATCTCATCTCACAACCTAGAATTGAACCTCAACCCTAGTTTATGCATCACTTGGATGATCATAACTAAAAACCTAAACCTTATTGGAGACTCAAACCATGTGTCATTAGGAGAATATGACTAGAACCCTAATGGTTCATTAATTAATTCTTATGTTTCAATTATTAAACATAAGAAACACCTAATGCTAAATCCCATAATTAAAACCATAGGTAGTGATCAACCACTTATCTTAATAACCAAGACCCAACTATGGGGAGAGTAATACTTACTCAAAGTATTTCAAGATGCTATTAAAATACAATAATAGTGCTATCCTGAAATAGGGTTATAATCCAAACTACAAGATCCTAATAATAAAGGTTCACATAAAATCATATGCAAGGGGCTAAATTCTCAATTGAGAGACCAAACCCTAATGATAAACTCTAAAACACTTAGAGTAGAAATTATCAATTCTAATAATTTCAAACAGAGTTGATTACACAAGAAAAAGAAAATTAAAATGAGTGCATTAAATCATGATTAATAAAAAAATTGCAATGTAGCTCACATATATTAAATGTTTATCCCAAAAACAATACGAGAAAGCATTCATCCTTTAATAGTCCTACTGTAATTCAAATTATTTGATACCTGCATGGTATCACATGATTTAAATTTGAATTAAAACAAGAATTATAAAACATAATTGAAAACAGGAAATAGAAAAAAGCAAAAAGAGGAAAAATAGAGAGAAGCTCACCTGGCCACACAGCCCACCGTGCAGCCCGTGGCACAACCCACCAGCAGCCCACCAACGCGGCCCAAGCAGCAGCCCAACGCCAGCCACGTACCCCTTCGCTCGGATAAGAACGAGAGAGACGGAGAGGACTTCGTCTTCTTCTCTGGACGCCCTGGAGCTCGCCACCGCGACGCCCGCTCCACGTCCCGCGGTCGCCGCCGCCGATGCTGACCTCTAGCACACGCCGAAGCGCCTATAAAACGCGTCGGCAACCTCAATTTTCCCTCTTTTCGTCTCAAACCGCCAAATCCCCGAAACCCTAGCTCGACATCAACTATCTCGCCCCAGCGATTCTGACCACCTGCGAGGCCGCCGTTGAGCTTGGGAGGAGCGCCTCGTCGTCCTCGGCCGTACGGTAGAGTTTCGCGTCAAGGGGAGCTCGGGTTATGGCGCGACCGACCGTTTCCCTTCCGCCGGTGTTCCACGGAAAAATGGACCATGGCGTCGCCACCGTCGACAATCGCCGCTGCGTCAAGCCTACCGTGAGCATCTAGGTGAGCATGCGTTTCTCTGGAGCCCAAAATCGCATCCTAGTTCGCATCGTAGCTCCACCGCGTCGTTGCTCGTCGGAAACCGCCGCGGTTCTTAGTCGCCGGCAAGGTTCCGGTGGCTATTTCCGAGCGGCGCCGCCACTATCGCGTTCACCTAGGCGTGCTTGTTCCGGTGGGCACTGCGTGACCCCGCGGGAACCCGGACCGCCGCCCGTCGATTCCGTCTCGGCCGCCGGCCGGCAGCCTCGTTGCCACGGTGGCAACTTTGACCCGATCAAATGCCCCGTGGCAGATGAGGTGGACAGACCCCACCAGATCATAGACTATGGGTGGTATCATCGTCAGGGTATGTTTAGTCGAGTTTCAGTTCTATTTCAAATTCAATAATTGCTGAAACTTTGCAAATATTTAGGAAATTCATTACAACTCGAGAAAAATACAAATAAGATATCAAAATTCTTAGAAAAGAAAAATATATCCAATAAAAATATAAAATCAAATTTTTATTTTTAATAGAAATTCAATTATTTAATACTTATTAAATAAGCCTTTTCTTTAATTCTAAACTAGCTTGAGTGACCGCGCAATTGCGCGGCTAGATTTATTATATATTTTCTTGCGATGCATAGTACAAATGCAGATGCTCGCCAATAAGTACATGCTCTCACCCGTATGAATGCACACACATACACCTTACCCACCTTACTCGTATGAGCATCTCCGAGCGATAGAGTCAAAGAGATTGATTTGAAAGATCATATATTTGCATGTTGAGATTCTTCCTAATCCCTAGTTTACAAATCCTCTTCATTGGTTATAGTTGTCGTGATATTCGTCAATTATATAACTAAGTCATGCACGCCTCTACTATATCGCATGTATTTTTTTTCTTGCCCAAGAATTCTGAAATCTCGCTAAAAGCTGATTATTCCGAGTTACCACCAGGAAAAAAATTACCCGACGAAACAAAAATTTAAAGATGTTTCATAAATTTTAAACAAAAATACAAATTTGTTTGAGAAATCTCGAGCAAGTATTTCCATAAACCGGTCATCAGTGACGCCGGTATTATTTTACAACCGCGAAAAAATTGCACGTCATGACAACCAATAGTTTTCCAAAATAATATTATCAATTTTCCACCTTACATGGGCTTCTAGCCATCATGAAATTCCACTCTTCCCGTCGCGCATTCGGTTGCCGAATCAATGCATGTTGATACAAAACCCATGCAAGGCTATGCGTGGGTCATTTGAACAAACACATGCCGACAAATGAAATAAAAACCTATGTTTCAACTTTTATCTCATGTTTTAGTTGTTGATAAGATTTTGTATATACCAACTCTCATATGAATTTTATTCAAAATTTAGATAATCGTAGAATTCATATAGAGATAGTAGATATTTTTGTTTGGACGGGTGACATATGCAGTATGAATCAACTCAACGGGTAAACAAAATAAGCGATGCATACTTGTAGAATAGGATTTTCATGCACACATTAATTAGATGTTAACTAAATTTGAATGAATCGAGAGCTCAATGCCTGCCAAATTGTGCAACTGACAGCGTTGTGTCTGACTGTAGTATGTCAACAAATCAGCGTCCCTAGCATCTCACAGAGGTGCAAGAGTTATGATTTACGGTGACTGATTTGTTCGCTATCTTTTATTGATCTTTACCATGAATGATCACGGATTGCAGCATTTGGGATTCTCGTCTTGGCGTCACAGCATTCAACTGAAAGATGGACCTAGATATCCTCTTTGGCATCTGTGCAAAATTTTGGTGGATGAACATCCTCTTCATGCCTGCTTTTTTGCTTACGGATTGGAAGCCTGCTCCATCGATCTCATCTCATTTGACTTAAGATGAGTATACTTGGAGTACGTCTTAAACGGAATAGAAAAAACCAAGAAGACGGTGCAACAATGAGGCAATTGGTATGTTCCATCCAATTCAGAGCTTGCTTTCGTATGTAGTTCACACGTCTCATCTTTTCTCTCGAAATTCTTCGGCTTATACGACATCCATACCCGTGGACGTTCTCATTGAACATTTGACCTTGGCTGGACCGGCAACCCAATCTGACTTCTGTGCGCCTCCGCCTTCGAGGACATCATGTGCATGAAACCTTGCTCACCTTGCTGCGATGGGCGCTCAACATGATCCCTTAACTCCCTCGCCGCAAAGAATATCTGCCCATCCACGTAAATAAAAGCAGAAAACCCTAGACGGTCCTCAAAGCCGAGTTTTTCCGATCCTTCAGAACAAACTCGCCGGGGATGGAGGTGCCCCTAGCTGCTTCTCTTACGGCGTGTGACGACTGAGTCTATAGCCGACCGGAAGGGAGTAGCCGGCGCCGGCCGGGTGTATCGGGAGGGTGCCGCAGAATACGGCGGCTGCATGCACAACAACTATTTGAGAGGAAACTGTGAGAGCTTTGTTTCCTGGGATGTGTATCATGAGCCGGTGAGCTGCAGTCGATCGGAAGTAAACCGGCGGTAGCCCAGGGATGGATCTAAGGTAGATTATAGACGCGAGCGGAGAAATAAAAGAAGTCAAAGGCAATCTTGTTAGGATCTTTCCATCTTGTTATGCCGAGCAGGCATCGCCACGGTATCTGTAACTGGATTCCCTTTAATCTTGAGAGTTCCATCAGCCATGCGTGCTGCATGCAAACTCTTCCCATCTATTTTATCTGAGCACCAAACACGGTTGTTAGTTTTTGTGTAAATCAATTAGGATACTTGATATTTTCTAGTACTTCAATCCAACCTGAACACATGCACATGATTGACTTTCTTTTACCGTGCCAGGATCTCTTGTACGTGAGATGATATACCTTTTAGATTTTTTTTAATTGATTACTTTAGATCAGATTATTTTAAATCTGGGGCATCCTTTGTATATTGCTTATGCCTAGTTAATCCTAACCGTTCCTTGTCTTGTACTTTAATTATATAATAGATTGAATTAAAATTCAATAAATAGAAAAACTTTCCAAATTAAATAAAAACCCATAAATAAATAAAGAAAACATTAAAACTAATTTTCTTTATTTTTTAATTTGGTAAATCATTATTAGAGAGAATTAAACCCTGATTAATAATTACCCTAATTATTAATTGTTTAAAAAGAATAAAATATTAAATTTAAGGGAGTGACTTTACATCGGTCGCTGATATTCGTTAAGTCTCGGTCGATCGGTTCCTAGTCAATCTCGGGTACGTGCCTCCGTATTAGATCAAGTGAGCAACAGACGAAAAAGAAGTAGGTTCTTGGGCCTGTACAGCACGATAGGAAAATTAGAGATGATTAAAAAGTGTAGGACGGGCCGTGCAAAATCAGTAAAATGCAAAGTGGTATCATGTTTTTTTTTGGATGGTTGAATCGCACATTTTTTTATTTACAAAAAGTGCAACTCACATCAAAACCTAGTTGAATTGCACATTTTTGAGAAAAGTGCAACTAGTACGATGGAGTTGCGTATTTCTTGAGAAAAAGTGCAGCTAGTATCAAAATCTAGTTGAATTGCACATTTATTCAGAAAAGTGCAACTATTATGTTGGAGTTGCGTATTTCTTGAGAAAAGTGCAACTAGTATCAAAACCTAGTTGAATTGCACATTTCTTGAGAAAAGTGCAACTAGTATCAAAACCTAGATGAATTCCATATTTCTTGAGAAAAATGCAACTAGTATGTTGGAGTTGGGCATATATCAAGAAAAGTGCAACTCGTATTGAAACAACCTCATACTTGCACGTTTTTGACAAAATTGCAACTCGTTTCAAATGTCGGCGACTATTTGCATGTTTCTTTAGAAATGTGCAACTCGCAACATAAATTGGTTAGACTTGCACATTTTTATTTATAGAAAAGTGCAACACGATTGGCTAGAGTTTCGAAAACATTTACTAATTGCACGTTTATTTAGAAAAGTGCAACAAATATATCGAAATCGTTTGGAGAAAAGTGTAACTCGTCTCAAACGTAGTTGCTTTCTTGAGAAAAAATTAAACTAGTTTCAGAACGAGGTTAGGGTGTCCCTTGTTTTAAGAAAATGACTCGTTTGTTGGAGTTGCAAGTTTTTTGAGAAAAGTGCAACTTATATCCAAAACCGATAGAGTTGCACATATATTGAGAAAAATGTAGCTCATAGCAAACCATCTATGATATTTGAATTTTTTTTAAGAAAAGTGAAAATCATTTTGAAAATGACTTGCTATCTACATATTTCTTAAGAACAATAGCAACTCGTATCGAAAAACGGTTGGATTTTCCATGTGAATTGTTATACAAGAGAAAGTAAAAAAAATCAATAAGTGATGGTGTAAAAATGTGAATAATAAGAAAAAGGATAAAAACATAAAAGTTGATTTTTTTTAATAATGTAAAACTCCAAAGTTTCAAAAGTGAAACCTTACAAAGACATGAATAAGAAGAACATATAATAGATTAAAAATGATAATACAGAAGACTAGCTGTTATATAGGACCCACTCTTTCATTATATCAGTAAACTCCGGCTTACGTGGTGGTTATGTACGTTCGCAAGCCCGAGAGAACCAGGATCGAGTCACGCGGACGTCCCTCGTCATTTTTTCTATCTGTTCCAACGCGCACGAATCTTGAAGAGAATTGGATGGTCCAGCAGGTCGACTGAGACATAACGAATTCTCAGTCGCCTGAGGATTAGCAAATCCGTAAATTTAATACTATTTTATTTACAAGTTACTAATAATTTCAACTTTAAATTGAAGTTATTAACCATAAGGCTATATGGTAAATAGAAAACCCTAATTCCATAATGAATGGTGTTACAACCCATCATTTCATGTGAAACCAAAAACCCTAATTCAATTGGAACACCTAGCTCCATTATTACATATGAACCCTAAATTACTTCCAAACCTAAACCTAAGTTAGAATATATGATCTTCATATTTTGAGTTCATTCATAGAACCATAGTAGCTTCTAGATGTTTACCTTGATCACATAAAATGTAGTAACCATCATTACTAAATTAGTATCTCATGTATTCATCTTAATCAAACCTAGATGATCCAATAGAACCAACCATAGTTCCTATCCTTGAAGACAACAACCTTAATTATCCATGCTTAGCATCACACCATTGTGATGAACTCCAATAGCATCTATGCCCAATAATTACCATTACATAGCCATACTCCACTAAACCCTACTAGTGTGAGATACTTATGAACCATCCTATTTTTAGGAGCCAATTATTCCTTATTTAATAGAACCAACGAGTAAAACCTAGACCCCCTCAACCCTAATTGATATACTTCTTATTACTTAAGAAGTATGTTCTTCAAAAGATATTCTTTTGAAGTAAATAAAGAATCATTATCAACCACCGCTTATAAGGACCTATAAATCCTAGCTGACTATCACTAGCAAGATAAACCAACTGCGACAACAGACCATGCATAATGAATTGCTTAGGATGCCTAGGCTTATCTCAACCTTACAAGCCCTAGTTGTCGATGAATCCAACTATGTTGTGATCCATCTTATACTTACTCCAGAAACTACTTGGAACCAGAATAAATTATAGCAACCCACAAACCTAATTACCATACTTGTTCTTTATCAAATTACATGTTCTTCAAAAGTTATTCTTTTAAAGTATATGATAATCAATCATTAACCATGCCATATAGTACTAAAGCTCGACCCTTTGTTCTTTACTTGTTAACATTATGCCAATAATCATTCTCTTTGTGCTCAATTGATTATTATGCTTTATTATCTACTCGTTTATAATACCAAGTAATCACACCTGAATAAGAACCTTGTATGTGAATCACTCTAAAAGTACAACACACCCTAAACCAATCATTACCACTCACTAATTCTAAATCATCGGGGTTAGGACACGTTTAGAACGATTGCATCTCATACTTATGCATTATTGCATCCTTGCCAATATTTTAAACATCGTCCTTACCAGGACGATGATGCTATTTCAGAATTTGGAGTTACTACGTATCGAAGACCTTGCCGCATAATCTTGCGAGTCAAGAAAGGCAAGTTCATCACTTGCTCATGTCATTTGAGTATTTCTATCAAATTACTTGCAAATTATTATGGTTATCACTATTGCATAAAAATCAAAACCACTACTTTCATAACTATGAAAATGACTATGTGGTGGGAAATGGAACCATGGATTGTGTTGATATGGTGGAGGTTCCATTGCACGGGCTTATATCCATCTAGGATTAAACAACAAATGTCGCGAGTGATTCTTGTGCCGTAATACCCGTGTTAACCATAAGATCCGGAGTGGGACGGAGTAGTCAAAAGTGTTTCCACCTCTCGTTCATCAACGGATGCGCTTTACCGTAGACACTTGTATACTGTCGGGGGCAAGCGGTTGGGCTGGGGAAGCCTTAAGTCCCCACGGCATAGTCCGTAGACACTTGTCGCTCGAAGTGCAAGCGGTTAGGCGGGGAAGCCTTAAGTCCCCACGGTATTGCGGTCTATGATGGGTTGCAGCCCACCGGCGTAGGAGTGTATGGTAGAGCCCGAGCATTGTTGTCGTGGTCGGGGTCCACCTTGAAATCTACGGGGAATAATGGGACCGGCGTGGACCCGGGGTCGGCGCATGCAACAACGGGTGGGTGTTCGAGGTAGCGGAGGAACATGATTGGCTAGACCTTATACGGGCCTCACACCATAGGAAGTGTGGACGGGTCATTCCGGTTGGCACCAAGGTTAAGATCTCTTATGGGTAAAGCAACACACCTCTGCAGAGTGTAAAGAACCGTGACTGTCACTCCTGTTCCGGGATATGGAGCTGCGAACGCGGCCGGAAAGGAGATCCATGAAGTTCTAGTAAACCGGTGAAGGGTCGACGGACATAGTTCTTCCGAATAAAAGCAACCTTTTGAAGAAATGGTTATGAAAACCTGCATTGGTATTAGACTTTCCGGTCTAATCGTCGTAGCTAGTGCATTAAACACCTCTTTCCTATAATGAACTTGTTGAGTACGCTCGTACTCATCCCACTCTTAAATCCCCAGCTTAGATATGGAGGCCACGAAGGAGGATCTACGGTGCAACTCGAAGACCGAGGAAATCAACAACTACTTCAAGGGACATGAATGCATCGGAGGAGTCAAACACCACATTCAACAAGAAGACAACCTAGATTAGCAATAGAAGGAACTAGCTTCCTAAACTTAGCTCCTATTTAGCTAGAATCTACTCATAGCCTCTCGTAGCTAGTTAAATACTCTACAAATAGAGTTCGTGTTAGGATTAGACTACGAGTCGTTCTCACTGAGTTCATTTGCAGTTTTACCTCATTGTAAAGTAGGAGGCGGTGATGATCTTACATAATCAGCAGTCACGTATGTAATTCTATAGACATGCCTTGGACCCGCATATGTTTTTGTTGTACCACTGCGAGCGATATAATACTAGTGGAACAATGTTTCATTGGTGTTATATCGAGACTTGCATACTACAACATGCGAGTGGTATGCCGGGTCATCACAGTTGGTATCAGAGCAAATGCTTTGACCCTAGGATTAAAACCCTTTAAAGGAGACCTATAGGATTGGTAGTGTCTATAGGAAGTCTTCTTAGTTAAACTAAATATTCTTATGACTTGAGATGGATATTCACTTGAGGATAATCTTGACACACTTGAGTCAACATTTCTTACCTATCTTTCCTAAGTAAAGTTAGCTAATCCCAGACATGTAGCACACCATTACATTATTAAAACAACAGATGAGTAGATCACAGTTGGTATACAATACATGGTAGTCCAAAGAGAGGATACAACCATAAGGAAGATATCCTATTGGAAGATGTGTACCAACACATGTTATGGTTAAGTAAGAATCATCCAGGACTTGTAATAAGAGTAATACCAAGTGATGAAGATCTGATTATAAGAAGATATCCTACTAGAAAGTGTAAACCAATACAAGTAATGGGTAACTAAATTATTAAAACTTGTAAAACAATTGCTAGTAAGTGATAACTATAAGTTATTTAAGATAGTATAGACCATGATGAGTCAATCATGGGAAGTAAGGAAGAGAAATAGAAATAAAACATGACTACTTACAGATTATAGATAGTAATCATATATGATTCACCTGAGAATCATTATGTGATGTAGTAGCACATCATAAATAAACCACTTGTTCAACAATAATGCAGAATTGTGTTCCAAAACCATGGGAAGTGTGCCAAGCACATCATGACCATAGTCTTACAATAGGAAAACACTTGGAAGTATAGGAGCTATACCCTAATAAATAGGTATTCGGAGTAGACATGTTAGACCCAGTAGATACCATTTGGGGTAGCCCTCAACAAAATGGAAGTTAATCTAATACTTCCAAAGGAAATTAAGTTAATCTTAACTATCCTAGAACACTTTGTTTCAAGTTTATCTCATTGCAAATGTGCAATTAAGGTAAAAGTTGAGACAAATAGTAGAATCCCATATATTCGTGCTAAGTATCACGATATAAACCTATCTTATGTGGTGTTATATATTACACATCAGAGCCTGATGTTTAGAGATGTCTTACTCAACTATTATATTCAGGCTTATGATGGTGTGTATTATATGCACAAAGCTGATTCTTCTTGGATTTTATTGGATTTTTATTGTTTGACTAGATCCATACATGAAGTTTGACGTTGATATGCAAATGCATGTTGCAATATCAAGTTCTTACTTGATGCTATAGATCTAGAGGGTAATGGTATTCGTGTGAGGAAGTGACGATTTCTGAAGATTATGAAGACAAGATGAAGGTTCATCAGAAAAAGGAAGCAAAGTTGTGGGAAGCAACCACAATACTATGAAGGAAGTATCAATTTAAAACTCATGCTTAACCTCAACAGAGGAGTACTTTAGTACATAAGAAGCATGAAGGTGAGAAATATAATGATTATGGTGAAGCTGAAGCAGATCCATAGTCAACATAGAAGAGGGAATGCATGGGAAATCACTTAGGATACTATATTCATAGTGTCAGCTAGTGGTTTTCTTGCAAAATAAACCCTGAATGAAGGTAGATGATATATGAAACCATAGAAGATGTAAGAAGACCATAGTTGATATCAGAAGACCACAATTGGTATAGGATCAATACTTACGAGATAGAGTAGAAGATGTCTCGTCCAGTTGATCAGAACCTATAATATAATCCATTTTTAGATATCAAATAGCCACAGTTGGTATAATAACCACAACTGGTATCAGTTGGTATTACAAATAGTCCACGATTTAATTAGTTGTAACAAAAGTTTGTGAACAAATAAAAATCTTGTCAGCCAAATAGTTAGATCTATAAACATTTAGTCAAAGGATTCACATTGGATGTCCACAATTGAGTGGATACACCACAAAGTTTCTTCGCAAAACCTTAGAGGAATATAAATTATAAACAAGACCTATACCAATATTCTAATCATAAGTCCAATAGTTGGAAGAAAAGGAGTTGAAGACCATAAGAAAACTCTAAGGGGTAGAGTAAAGATTGAGTTGGATGTACAATAACTCAATATTTTGAGCATAATAGAAGAAGAAGGTCTGAACTGAGAGGAAGTTCGATCTTATTTTCATAAGATTGATGAACAATACTTTCAGAAGGAAGTCAGACCAGAAGCCGAGGTTCATACCTCGAGGACGTAAGAAGTGGATTATAACTTGAGCAAGTAAGTAATATCTACTCAGAAGTACTTAAGCTCAAGTAAGTCAAAGATAATGAAGTTGGATGAAGAAAATACCGGAGACCAAATATAGCTAAAGAAGGCCAAAGACTGGAAGTAGATTGACTATACCACAACTAAAGTCTATTTAAAAGATTCCTTTCATGGAACCTAAATAACCCAAAATAGTTATAGGTATCAACTATAAACCATGATTGGATGGACTAAATGAGTCTAATCCATTCTTAAGAGGAATAAACCATCAGGATCATTTCCATGTTAAGTACCTTACTTAATACCATTATTGCAGTTTTGGTAGTAAGGAAAAACAAAGACCTAATTAGCAATTAGAAGTTTATTATCAAACTAGCCTTCAAATAAGACCAGCAGCACTCAGAAGAAGTCTCAATCATTGAATCTTCAATGAGAAAGGAAACAAGCTTATAGGGTTGGAAAAAAAATCAAAGAATCAAAGTAAGAACCATGGTTCGGAGACAAACCCTAATGGATTCCAGGAAGAATCTGGACAAGGGATATATTCAATTATATCCAGTGAGATCACTGTGGAGTTCTAGAAAAGTTTAAGTCTGCATAAGTCAGAACCACACTTCCGAAACGTGAGAGAGTTCAAACTTCGAGGACGAAGTTTAGTTTAAGGGGTAGAGACCGTAATATCCCGTGTAATGGGGTTACAAAAATAGAGGAAATAGATGTGTGCATTGCATTCATGCATAGAAAATCTGGGGAATTTTCGCGCTTTAAAGTAAAACAGATCACAAGAATCGAAGTTTCACTTGACCTTGGTGAAATTGAAGTAGCTCATCAAGTCAAGCGCTACAAACCTCAATGTGACTTTGTTAAAACCTTGTTTTAGGAAGAGATGATTTGATCTAAGGGGTTAGATCAAATGAAACTAATAATAAACACAACAACACCTTACTCAATGATCAATTGCTTGATCTCAAAACGAGATCATAATATGGTAAACCTTGCCATAGAATATGAACATCAATTCAATTGCAAATCAAGTAATAATAAAATGAGAGAGACCATTCATACCAATTCTAGATTTACCTATTTAAGAACCAAGAATAAATCTAGAACTAAAGTATTAGGTTGTAAACCATTTCACCTTGGAGGGGTGAGATAACCTAATATCAAATGGAACAAGACTATATCCATGAATAGGTAAAGTAAAGTAGAGACTAATTCAACTAAGCCATCTAGGTAGAGGCTTAACCCTTTACTATCTAATGAGATCTTGTGAGTACACCATAAAACCTTGAATAAACTATTCCTATGAGAGAGAGCTCAAGCATGGTGTTACACTCAAGATAATGAGGCAACACTTGGACTTGGGGAAGAGAACTATCTATATAACCAGATGATTATATCATCATTGATTAAGTAGAAACCTAACATAAAATCTCGGGCATTCTCCTGGGATATAAACTCTAGAGGCAACCATAGTAGTCCCATTCAAGAAGGTAAATTAGAAGTATTATACATCTAGTTGATCAAGACCATGCTTGATCCCGGAAGTGAGAAACCTATTTAATAAGAGATACCTTA
>NC_061514.1:97528571-97693534 GCF_022539505.1 Lolium rigidum | reverse complement strand
GAGAAAGTCACTGACGACGGATCGCCTCGGCAATGCCTACGTATTGCAGACTTGGGTTTCGGGAGAGAGCGACGATGGAGATTCCGGGAGCGAGATTAGGCACACAACGTACCCAGCTTCGGGTCCCCTCGGTGGAGGATCCCTACGTGCTGCTAGCAATCCACTATATGATCATATGTTTTACAGGGTGCCGCCATAGGCGGAGCTATGTTGTCTATATTCTCGTCTATCCGTTGGCCTCCTTATTTCGGGTGCCCTGGCTAGCTTTATATATGCAACCAGCCTAGGGTTTTACAAGAGTTCTAGTCGACTACTTCTTCGAGTTGCCTTGTTAGGCCTTCTCCATATTGGGTCTTCTCCATATTGGGCCGAGCCAGGTATACTAATAATGGGTACCCGAAGGGTATGCCCATGTCAGTAGCCCCCTAGTTTATAGGGAAGTCGAAGACTTGCGTAGAAACTCCAAGCATAACCATCTCCGAAGTCAAAGAAATACAAGGCGAGGTCCATGTCGTAGATCATGTGTAGTGTAGATGATGTCGACGATTCTCGAAATTGTTTTTCTGTCGGGTGCGCGGCAGCGCTTCCGATGGGAGTAGCCCCGAGTCTACGGGCAAGTGCTTGCACTTGGGCATAGACTCAAGTTGTACTACTCGATGAAGAACTTCACTATATTTCTGGAGGACTTGATGAAATCCATGTGCTCCCGATGGGAGTAGGCTCCACTCGAGTCGTAGAATCGAGTTGAGTCTTCAAACCTTGATTGTCGTAGATGCTGTCGAAGTTATTTTCTATCGGGTGCGCGACCAACGCTCCCGATGGGAGTAGCCCCCGAGGCTACAGCCAAGTGTTTGCACTTGGGTGTAGGCTCATCTTGCTTTTAATCGACACCACAATTTTTCCTCTTTCTTGTATCTTATCGAGAGGGTGAACAATGCTCTCGATAAGAGTAGCCCCCGAGCCTATGAGCAGGTGCTTGCACCTATGCATAGGCTCACGTTGTACTACTCAATAAACAACTTGGCGCAGCCCCTCTTTTTATCGACTCCAGGCCGTTGCTATTTTTATTTGACATCCATATCTATATTGTACAGGGATAATAGTAATTGGGGCTAGTTCATCTGATGGATCAGGTACTAGTTAACTGCTCTAGTGGCAATCCGCAAAAACCTACTTCAAGATCACGTCCCTGGACATGATCCCGGGATACTGGTGTTAACTCGACGAGTGCCGCTTAAGGTCTTACCATTCCGTCGAGTCCCGACCATGTTTTATCGGTTACCTAACGCGTCCGTTAGGATTTTTCTTCGTATCCGTTGATACAGATAAAAGTAGCAAACCGACGTCGGAGACGGTGCCACGCCGCTCGGAACGGATCCGGGGTCTTACCTTCGCAGAGTTTTGCGGCATTCGTGAGATTATTCGCGACTTTTAGCGCTCCGAGAATATATTGTCGAGTGCCTTGTTCGGCTGATGCAATGACCCATTTTGCGGGTTCTTCTATTTTTCTCTCGGGCTTGATGAGACAGACCGAATATATTGGTTCTTCTATATTGTCGGGTACATCACCAATGCTCTTGCTCGGAACAATATGACGAGTCAATGGACCCGAAGATTTGTCTATCCTCTTCTCTTTTATTTCCTTTTTTATGGGTTCCTCCTTGATGATAATTTCGTCGAGTTCCTCCTTCAGGAAAATTTCTTCGAGTTCCCCTTTGAAGAAAATTTCTTCGAGTTCCTCCTTCAGGAAAATTTCTTCGGGTTCTCCTTGAGGATATTTCTTCGGGTTCCTCCTTAGGGAAAATTTATTCGGATCCTCCTTGAGGAAAATTCTTCGGGTTCCTCCTTCAGGAAAATTTATTCGGATTCATCCTTGAAGACAATTTCCTTGGGTTCTCTCTTGAAGACAATTTCGTCGGGTCCTCCCTGAAGAAGATTTCTTCGAGTTCTCTCTTGAAGACAATTTCGCCGGGTCCTCCCTGAAGAAGATTTCCTCGGGTTCTCTCTTGAAGACAATTTCGTCGGGTCCTCCCTGAAGAAGATTTCTTCGGGTTCTCTCTTGAAGAAATTTTTGTAGGCACAATTCTTCTTTTGTCAACCTGAGATGTATAGTGAAGAAGTACGGCGCAGCCCCCGAGTGTCGGGTACGGCGAAAGTAAACGACAATCAACTTTGTGCAAAATAAAGGAACACTTAGCTTATTGGACACGACGAAGTCGATGCATGATGAAGTCTTCGAGTGTATAGAAGAAGTCAAGCCGAAGTAGAAACCACCAAATAACGAAAGTAGATGCCGCCATATTATTGATGAAGAAATAGCCAAACCCCCGAGCACTGCTGGGGTGATGTCATGATTGTTGCTTAGACGCCATGTCACAATTGTTACTCGAGGCGAAGTCATGATCGAGCCCCCGAGTGTTTAGCCATTTCGAAAGAAGTTGACGGGGTCGCGGCGTCTTATAAGGTGAAGCCATTTAGGATGAAGCCATAGACAATAATATATGAAGATGAATCCCAGATGAAGTATTTGAGATGAATCCATATTGAAGATTACGCCATTAAATATAGAGCATATATTAAAGATAAATCCATCGATATCATAGAGGATGAATCCATTGGCCCGAAGAATCCAGTAATAACCATAGAAGATGAATCCGCTGATATCATAAAGAATGAATCCATTGATCCGAAGAAAATAGTTCCAGTAATAACCATAGAAGATGAATCCATTGATCCGGAAACGCATCGGGTAATATTATTTTAGAAGAAACCAATGATAACCTCATAAGAGGAATCCGAAGAAGACAAATCCAATGAAGTCGAAGAAAAAAATCCATTGAGCTAAAGAATGATATATTTCACTGAGCCGAAGAATGATAAATTCCGGAGAAGATAATTCCACTAAGCCGAAGAAAATAAATTCACCAAGCCGAATAATATAAATCCACTTAAACCGAAGAAAATAAATTCATTAAGCCTAAAAAATAATTCCACTGCGCCGGAGAAGAAAATTTCACCGAGCTGGAGAAGATATATCCAGAGCCGAAGAAAATAAATTCACTAAGTAACCGAGTTATATTTGTGGTAACGCAGTAATGGCGCACCCCGAGTGTCGGGTGTATTTGCTGTAATGAGGTAATGATGTAGCCCCGAGTATTCGGGTGTGGCGAAAGTAAATAAATAATTGAATGTTGGAGGAAGATGAAAACTTAGCTTTTTATCGGGTACGGCAGAGAAGATATGGACGCAAGTCGTGCCTCGGACGCAGTCTGTAGTCACGTGGCGCCTAGCCGGAAGTAGTAGGTGTGGCCGACATAGTCGATGAAGAGGATCCAACCGATGAAACGGAGACATGCCGCGTTTTAGCCGGAAGTTGTTGACCTGGCGGAACGCAGTCGATAAGGTGGACGTAATCACGTGGCGCTTCCGCGACGGGTGCGCAGCCGAACGTGGCGAAGTGGATCGGCGTGACGAATGCACGATGAAGACTGAAGTGTATTAACCTGTGTGTAGAAAAGTAGACATACCCAAAACAAAAGTACACGTATATTTGTTTGGACAAATAACTTTGAAGATAGATAGAAAAATAGCACTGATTAGCCCATGACGTCAAGTTTATGATGGGCGAGAGTCCGAGGATGATGAACCCGTGATGTCGAGTCCGCCAAGAACTTACTTTGTGGATATCTCTGGATTTTCCTTATGGATGTTTCTCATAGAACAAGTAGCCGATCAAATAATTAGCATTGTAACTAAATAATAATCTCATCTAGGCATGCAAAAGCAATCTTGCGAGTGCTAGTAGGCTAGTACGTGAATAAATCGACAAGAATATGGACACCTATAGCATGTAGTACGGATAAGAAGTAAAAGTAATGAATACTTAACTTTCCTTTTTCATGGAAACAAATGGAGTATGTCACGGTCTTACGGATGATGAGCCCAACGAATCCAACTCTTTCTTTTTTAAGAACTTGATCCAATTCAGTAACGTAACTTATGGTTGATCCTGTGGACAGATGCGATCTTGCTTCTTATCTTCTTTTCTACTTGGCTTCACGTCAAATAGTACTGGCTGCAATCGTTCCGTTTTTTTTTTTTGGAACTTGATCTGGGCGCAGTAGCTAATTGCTTTCTTCTGGATCCTTCACGTGTTGGAAGTAACCGATACAAAGTTGCTTGATTGTTGGCTGTAATCTTCATGCAAGTGGCCTGCTGATTCGATCAACCAGGTCGAGCACACGGAAACAGCCTCGCCGTCATGGACGAATCACCCGACGGAAGTAACGGCCGCCACGCATATAGTCTCGTTCCGCGCATGTTGTACGCGAAAAATCCAGCCAGTCGATGATGTTGTTGATGATGAACTCGATAGATCCCGCCCGGATAACGAAATCCAGTCGTCGTGATTTCCCACAGACGGCGCCAATTGACGAGGGATCGCTCGGCAATGCCTACGTATTATAGACTTGGGTTTCGGGAGAGAGCGACGATGGAGATTCCGGGAGCGAGATTAGGCACACGACGTACCCAGCTTCGGGTCCCCTCGGTGGAGGATCCCTACGTGCTGCTAGCAATCCACTATATGATCATATGTTTTACAGGGTGCCGCCATAGGCGGAGCTATGTTGTCTATATTCTGTCTATCCGTTGGCCTCCTTATTTCGGGTGCCCCGGCTAGCTTTATATATGCAACCAGCCTAGGGTTTTACAAGAGTTCTAGTCGACTACTTCTTCGGGTTGCCTTGTTAGGCCTTCTCCATATTGGGTCTTCTCCATATTGGGCCGAGCCAGGTATACTAATAATGGGTACCCGAAGGGTATGCCCATGTCAGTCACACTGTCAAGAAAGCCTACAAGAAGAAGTCTGTTCTCCGTGCTGCACCTCGCTTCGGCTCCTTTATGGATGACACCCGCTCTAGTGGCTATGCACCCGGTCGCCATATGTCTACCCCTGTGATTCAGAAGAATGTGAAGAAGCTTAGTTGGTTTCAGCGCAATGTTCGTGCATGAACATTGAGATTCACAAGGAAAACTTTGAGGCCAGCCGTCGGCGCTCCGATATTCAGCATACTCAGGCGGTCATTCTTCACAAGCTCAGTGGTGAGCAAGGCCCTCCACCTCAGCCTCCAGTTCACCCCGCCTACAGTGGGTGGCACTCTTCCCAGGTTCCATGGGCTGATCTTGAGCAGTGTATTCACAGGGCCAACATCGCTCGCGACTCTCGTCCAGCTGCTGACAGTGATGAGGAGTATGACTCCGAGGAGGACTCCGAGTGATCTACATGGGGCGCGTAGCATCGCGCTTTTCCCCTTTTTGGCGTCTTGATGCCAAAGGGGGAGAAGTGTTCTATTAGGTCTCTACGGGATTTGCTAGGGTAGGGCACAAGCACATGCGTTTACCATTCTTTTATAGCTTGTGTCCTCTTTATGTCATTTATTTGAACTATTTGGCTTGGTTTGTTCGTTCAAAACTATGTGTTATGTGTGGATGTGAGACTTTATGTTAAGGTCTTCGGAATTCTATATGTTGAGACCAAGGTTTATAATATGGTGTGGTACTTATATATCTCCATATGGGTATGATCTCTATCACCTTGTCTCATATATATATATATAGATGCCTTTGTCTCTTATTTGAGCTCATGTTGGATATCTCTTGTGTTGAGGCACCTCACACCTATATGTTGTGCATTTGTATTCAAATGCAAATTACTTGTATGCACACATGTAGGGGAGTGCCTCTATGTTTTGCCAACATGATTGTTCCCTATAGTGTTTTTATTGCAAATCTGTATATTGTCATCAAACACCAAAAAGGGGGAGATCGAAAGAACATCTCTCACATTATGTTTTGTGTGTTTGATATCAATGTATGTGATACACTAATGTTTGATGAAGTGGTGCGAGAGGTGTCAGTTGTTTAAATAAAGTTGCGGTATTTGATAACAAAAATAAAGCAAGTATACATGTTCTGGTTCGAGTCATCTCTGGTTTGAGTATTTGATCTCAAAAATGGTTTGTGTTATTACTATAACCAACTCATTGGATCATAGGATTTAATGCATTTCACATGCAATTCTGCAACCGCTCTCTGTATATAGGATCCGAAGGCAGCGAGAATTAATGAAAAGAAAACTACTGTTCCAGCTCATTAGCTCTACAACTACTGATTAAGCATCTCTAGATTCAAGAGGATAGGTTTGGCTTGATTGCCATTGTCTGCTTTCTTTGTGCCCCTCCCCTCTTACAGACATATGTGTTCTTGAATTTGTAGTACCCATGTCTATGTGAGTTAGTTCTGAAGTCAAAAACTAATTCTTTTGTGCACCCATGAGCTACTTATAAGGTGATATAGGATTCTTCTTACAATTGTATTAACTTTCCGCTATTACTGTCCTCCTATTTAATTTGCTCCGCAGCTGCTCTTTATTTTGTCCTATTATACAAATTTGTGTAACAACATCCTTTCATGCATGTCCTAATATAATCCACCACTTTTTATGGAACTCTTTCCGGATTCAATGCTGTTCGGCGTATCGACAAATTACCCATCTAAGAAAGCTTCTTTTGCTAATGTCTGAAATTAGAATGATACTTCTAATTTCCTACCGTGTAGGGCTTTGAAGGTATCATTTTGTGGTATTGATGATAATCCATCGCATTACATTGAATCTGTGTTGTAGAAGATTTAGCTGATCTGGTTATGTACATTTCGAACAAGGATTTGAAGAGGTTGCACATGTTCTGTTTCGTGTACTTATAGCAAATCTGCACTACCGTCTAAAGTCTACACTTCGATACTTTCACTAAGGCATTACCTCGTTTTCTATCTCTTTAGCAGAACTGAAGCTTTCATCACCGAAATGTGTCCTCTCTTATGTTTTTTTTTACTTTGTGTAGGAATCAATCAAAATATTTTGTAGAGCACTTGTTATGTCTTGACAAAAAGAACATTCGCATTTCAGTTTGGTTGACTAGCTTCTTTAGGAGGCTCTGAAGGGAAGGCAATAGACCTTGATGATACTAAATTTCATCATTACGCCATCAAGTATGTTACAACGTAACTTGAGCATATCCATTGTCCACTCGCTATAAGTTGTGTGCTAGGCTAGATCGTATATTTTTTGGGTGGTGTTCTGAACTTCGTTGGATATGGTGGTTGATCGCATCATTGAGGCAGAGGTGATTAAGTGGTCTCCCGATAGTATAAAGATTTGTTAGTAACCCGAGGCAGAGTTTTGTTGTCAAAGAGTTTTGCGGAGTTACAATCTATAAGGGATTCAACACATGGTTTCGATGATCCATGTTGTGTACAGTAATTACTTGATGAGTAATGTAATTGTTGTGTAGTAGTACAATCGGACTATTAGATATTGCCAAGCATTTTCTTGCCATTTGGCGGTTCAACTAATTGATATTAGGGTAGTAGGTGATAATAAGACTTTTCAATAATCTACAAGTTAAATATGTATTTAATAAAGGGTCATTGGTGTAGAGGATGGGGCTTCCCCATTTTTTTTAATATGTGATTATGCATAAGAAAAATTCATCGGTCTATTTTTTTGTTGTAATTCGGATCGAATGATTCTTCCAAGAAAGATGAGATGGAAAAGAAGCATCATGGACTAACCTAGAGAATCGATTGTACAATTTGTTCTCTGCTTCTTAGTGATGATCCTTGTGTATTTTCATTGAAATAAATAGCACTACATATGTACTTATTTAGTGTGTTGACCTAGAAAAAATCAGGCTGCTTTATTATACAATTTATTTCTAATTGCTATGAACAAATGGTTGGATGCACAAAAAAGAATTGTTGCATTATGCATGTATTATTTTTATATTATCTTTATATATTATTACTTGAAATGTTGACTTTTCCTTAAAAAATGATGCTTATACGGCACTAAGGGCTTGCAGAGGCCGACTAAATTCTTAGACAATTAAATAAACATCGGACTATTAAAATTTATGATTACTCGACCTGTTTCGCTTTTGCCTCGGCGCCGGGGCGAATTCTCTTAGGTGATCCTTTCTTAGATGTGCTGGAAAGTCCTAAAGGACTTTTAGTGAGGTTACCGGAATTCTTGATGCATTAGATAAATCAAAGGAGACACGGTGCCACCAAAGAATGCACATATGTAAATATGCGAGCAATTCAAAGCGTACACATAGCAGCATGTTTCACAAGTTATCAACATTCATTGGAAAATATAAATTACTCCTATGTTCATTTAACATAGTATATACTAAGAGTCTATATTTTAATAGACATGGCATGATGATGTATAGTGATCTTGGTATGCAAGTATGATCAAGACCACTTGGTCCGGCCTCGTGCCCATTTGTTCTTTGATTCTTATTGAAGGAAATGACACTACTTCAATTGTACTTAATGTATGTGTTGATGGCACCCTAAAAAATATGATATTTATACACATTTATTTCTCTTTGCTATGAACAAATGGTTGGATGCAACAAATGTTGCTCCTGTGTTGTACATGTGTTAGACAATTGCTTAAAAGTTTTTATTTTCTTTTAAAAGGATTGCCTATATAGGCTTAAGGGCCCTCAAAGACATGAATTCTTGGAAAACTAAACGGACATCAGCCGACTAAAACTTATGTTTTTATTTTCTTCAAAAAAGATTGCCTATATAGGTTTAAGGGCTCCTACCGAATTCTTGGACAACTAAAGAAACATCAAGCAACATAAAACATATGGTTACAAGATCTGTCTTGCATTTGCTCGTGCGCCGGGGCGCACCGGGTCATCTAGTACTAGAAATCTTGCGTGAGTGATCTTACACCAAATGCGATCTTCCCGTCAATTCGATAACCTAGGGTATCTAGGGAAAAATCTTTAATACTACAATATGTTAATACGGATTAAAGGTATTCTCAACCATAGGGCTTGGGAGTCATGGTGGTTTGTGGCTGGACTCGGGGCCCGGGTGCTTGCCGGTTGCGAAGGTTGTGAGGGAGGTGTGGTGGCTGGCGTGGTGATGGAAGTGAAACAGCTTTCCTAGATGGCAATATGTGCTCTATTTTACATGGGAAGATCTATCTCTCGGTACAAAATCCTATCCTAGCATGCCCAAGGAAAACAAAGGCGATTCTCTTGGGTGTTATGACTATCTTGAAAGTGTCATTGTGGTTTCTCCTCTTTGACAATACTCTAGGTTACACACTTGATCCGGTTGGGATAGAGTTGCGGTAGTGTTTCTGGCACACTAACCCTTTTGAAGATACCATCTTTATAATCGAATATTCTCTCCTCTTTCATTTGTGGTGGCGTTGGTAGTGGTATTTCAGAGAGACCAAGTCTAATGTGTTGTGGTGTTTTCTTTGACTCAGCTTTAGCTCTAGGGGGAACTCCTGCTTGTCGAGTACAATAGTTCTCGTCGACAAAGGGACAAGTGATCTGCTCTGGTAACGAGAATTGATGGATGGAGAGTGTATTCATTGGACGGGTTTGTTTCTACTTCCCCTCGCTGGTTCTCTCGGTTTCTTCGGGTGTTGCTACAACCACCCATTGTGGCATCAGGCATGTCTTGTGTTTCTCTCATGTTCTAGTTGGGATTTGTTGTTTAGGGGAACTTTTTATTGGTGTTTTCCTTGTATGCGCTTGTGCAGGGTTGTGTTGCAAGTTCTAGTTTAGTTTAACACTTTGTGTTCCTCGCCAGCTTTGATCTTTTTTTTTTGAAAATGATTATGTATTAATCAAGATGAAAAACATTCTTACATTCGCGCATAGCCAGTTCCGACACGCAGGAAGGAACTTGACCCTGCAACAAACCACTACATAACTCCCTACTCGCAAATCAATCTCATGAGCTAAGTTATTAGCATTTCTATTCTTATAAGATAGAATGACATTTTTTCCTTCTGGTACCAGGCGGTTGAAATCCTCTGCGATAAATCTGGCATCTGATCTATCTTTGATGTCAGGCTTGAAGATGGACAACAAGGATTGACAGCCCGTTTCAATAATTATCCGGTTACTGGTGTCGTTGATGGTAAGCTTCAGGCCTTCGTAACAGGATATTGCCTCACACACCTGTGCACTTCTGCAGTGTTCAATTCTACCCCAAGCAGATGCTATGACTCTGCCATCATGGTCTCTTGCTACAGCTCCCCATGAGCCAGATGATTGTTGTGTCGAGAAACTAGCATCGACATTGACTTTTGTCCAGCCAACATCAGGTTTCTCGCAACTCACCAATTGGTCTTATTTAACTGTCTTTTTCTGTGCTGCAGTAGTATACATCACAGGTTTTTTACCTTTTCTATCCACTTCAGCTCCTCCATTTTTTATCAACTGCATCGAGTCATGGTAGTTTTTCACAAAAAATGTAGAATGTGATATGCTTGCATCTCCTTTACCAAAGATACAGTCATTTCGGTGATGCCAGACACACCACCATAAGAACATAACTTTCGCTTTCATATCTTCATTCAGGCTGTCCAGGAGGACAAGTACCTAGTCTTTGCTTGTATATCTCATTGCATAATCAGAAGGTAGAGACCAGACTTTCCTGAGCTCTTGTCGGAGGGCTTTCGCAACCGTACAATCCATGACCGCATGATGACCAGTTTCAACATCCATACCACAAATGTGGCATGTTGGGACTAAATTAGGAATACGCTGACTTCGGTTTTCTTGCACAGCAAGGGAGTTAGTCGCTAGTTTCCAAGAAAACACCTTTACCTTCGGTAGTACATTCTCCTGCCAAATGTTTTTCCACAGGTTGCGATCACCATTTGTACTGGAGCTGTTGCTTGCCTTTATACCCATTTTCTCATTGAGAGCTAGCTTGTATGCACTTCGAACAGAGAACTGTCCTGATTTCTCAAACTGCCATGAGATGAAGTCCTCGCTATCACTCTGTGGTAGTCTTATTTTCAAAACCTCCCATGCATCAGGAGCCATGAAGATTCCCTTCACCATATCTTCCTTCCATTCTCTGTTATCCTTGTCAATGATATCTTTAACTTTCCTAAGGTGAGACTTTGATAGATTTTTTGTAATCTTAAACTCCCCTCTAGGAATCCAGTTATCCCGCCGCATCCTAACTTTCTCTCCATTACCAATTTTCCACACAATTCCTTTTTTTTAATAATTCAAGACCATGCGTGATTCCCTGCCAACAAGGCGATGGATTTTGAATAAAAGCTGTGTCTATGAGCTCACCTTTAGGGTAGTACTTTGCCGTCATCAGTCTTGCACAGAGGCTGTCAGGGAAGGCAATTAGGCGCCAGGCTTGTGTGGCCAACAATGCTTGGTTGAAAAGCTTGAGATACTTGAAACCCATTCCTCCTTGGTAATTGCTATTTGTGAGATTTTCCCAGCCTTGTCCAGTGGATATTCCTTCGGTCATGCTCATCCCCCCACCAGAATTGTCTTATCAATTGCATTAGTTCATCACATAGCCCTACAGAGAATTTGAAAACACTCATGGTATATGTCGTTATAGCTTGCATAACTGCCTTAATTTGTACCTCCTTCGCTGCACCTGAAAGATATTTTTCCGACAAGTCAGACATTTTCTTCTTATAAGTCTCTTTCAATGGAACAGACTTGTCATTTTTCATACATCCTTCTGGTACTGGTAAGCCCAGGTATTTCTCCTCAAAGCTAGTGTTTTGAACATTTAAAATCTCCATGACCTTTTCCCCCTTTACTTCAGTGACATTTTTTCCTAGAAGTAAGGAGCATTTTCCTAGACTGAGGAGCTGACATGTGCCCTGTTCGTAGCGATTTAATATATTCTTGACTTCAATAGCTTGCTAATCTTCCGCCCGAAAGAAAAGTAAACTGTCATCTGCGAAGAGCAGATGCGAGATCCCTGGACTATGGCGGCAAATCTTCAGTTCTTGTAGTCTTCCTTCGACAATACTATTCTGGATTAATTTGGATAAACCTTCTGCAACCAATAAAAAAAGGTACGGGATAAAGGGTCCCCTTTCCTTAGGCCTCTCGGTTGGGTTGAATCTCCTTAGATAATTTCCATTTAGTTTGACCCTATATGTGACTAATTTTACACAAGCCATTATCCAGTGAATCCATTTGCTATCAAAACCCAATTTTACTAACGCGCCTTCCAGGTATTTCCAATCCACTCTATCGTATGCTTTTGCTAGGTCCAATTTATAAGCACAAAACTCTCCTTTTTTAATCTTTTTGGACTTGGAGAGCATGTATGCACTCAAAAGCGATTAGTGCATTATCAGTAATTAATCTCCCAGGTATGAAGGCGCTCTGGGTTGGAGAGATTATTTCTTGCAGCAGTGGTCTTAACCTGTTCACTAGGTATTTTGAGACAACCTTGTAAATTACATTACAGATCCTTATTGGTCTGAAGTCTCGAAGAGATTCCGGGTCGTTCTTTTTTGGTATTAGTACAATCACTGTGTCGTTGACTCCATCAGGCATATGACCTATCTTGAAAAATTCTTTTACCCCTTTGATCACATCTTCCTTTAGAGTGCCCCAGCGTCTCTGGAAAAAACGTGCTCGAAGAGACACCATCGCCAGCTTTGATCTTCGATGTTCTTACTTTATATTGTCGGGTTATTGCATTTTGTCTAGGAAAGCGGAGGGCTTGGTTGTATTTCACACAGACACGCGCGCACACACACACACATGCACGCACACACGCGCACACACACGGATAACACACACACATACACGCGCGCACACACGCACACACGCACACGCGCGCACACACAGATCACCTAGTTGTGCTCACCATGACCATATGGCATACATTATAACTTTGTACTGGCCACGTGTATTTATACCATTGGACATGCCTTGTGTATCTTTTGATCAGCAGACCCGATTCACATATTTAATGGGGTAATAACAAGATGACACTAATACCACCACCGATCTAATAAACGTCTCCTAACTTCCACAACTAAGAAGAATCCGGCGATGTAGGTTTCCACTCTACATCCTGCCATTTGTCCCGTCTCATAAGGGAATCGACGGGTCCCCGCCTCCTCTATGTCACTTAGTCCGTCGGAGGTCGTGGGGATTTCAGACCCGCGCTCAACGTTATAGTAAGGTCCCTAAATTTAGAGTTGGGTTAATATATAGGCAATGAAGTTATGGTGGCTGGTGGCTATGTCAGCGTTGTGTGGGGCAAGAATAAAGTATACTCGCCTCCTCGTCCACTTTGTTGGCGGCGATGTTAAATGATGGCGTTGAAGAGGACGGAAAATCATCTTGTTGCTGCTGTCGTGGAGTGCTGGATCTCATTTAATCTACGTGTGTTAGAATTTGGTGCCAGGAGATTTAGATCAATTCAAGGGTTCAATGGTGACGACCTTGGCTCGGACGTTGGTCCTTTAGGCAAATGCACAAAAACTTTCTGGCGGTCATCAACAACGTTACCCAGCTCCCATAGGGGAACAACAACATCCATGCGTCGTTGGCTCACTCAAGCGGTGGGAGTGGTCATTAGGGGTCTAAGGACTTCGATGTAACTTTTATTATGTTGGAGGTGCTTTGTACTTTTTTTGTTAACTTCTTTAATAGATATTGATAGTTCTAGTTGTAGAGAGAAAAAAACTATTCCAGTGCACGACATATCCTGTCTTGAAATTTCAAGGGAAGGAGGTAGTGTCCGATCGCGCGCGGAGTTCGATTCAGACGGAAGGGGACGGTAGTTTTCGAACCTAAGAAGAGCTACTGTCCAACGGCACCGAGAGCTCGATCCACACATATGGAAGGAGCTACGCTTGATATGGAATCCGTAAACCCGACAACGAATTTGATCCCGATTCTCCACGGGAGAGAAATTTAAGTCCAAACTGCCTTCATCTTCCTGCCGAGTAGTATACCTAGGTACGAGGGACAATTGCACATACCATGCTAAGCACGTGCTTGCCGAGTCGGCTCGGACATCCGTCCGGGTTGCGCGCGCTGTCGGAATTCCTGCACTCATAAGCTGACCAACAGCGGCTGCACCCACGACATCCGTTATTATCCTCCCCGATATTCGTCCGCCCGCCCGCCGTCCCCATGGCGCGCGTATTCAGAGACACGTCGTCGGCTGCCGGACCTTTGCCCGTCCCCATGGCGTTCCTGTACCTGCTGCACCTGCTCTTCCCGTGCGTCTTCCGGCCGCACCGCCGCGGCTGCTTGCACGCACGATTTCCATGGGAGGACAGCTTCCGCAGCGCCGCCGGCCAAAGCAGCCTGGCCCTAGGGGCGCCGTGTAGCTTCCACCAGATAATGCTCAGAGGGCGGCACGAGAGCAGCACCGCCGGCCGAAGCCGAGCGTCCCTTCTTTCTCAACCGGCGCTGGCGTCGCAGGATTGCATTATGACAATGTTCAGCACGTTATATGATTACATGCGATGGCTGAGATCGACGGCTACATTCGGTAGCGCAGACCTTCACGCTTCGTTGCCCTGGCGAGATGACGACACCGGCGATGGTATCGAGCCACGCGAGGGGTGGGGCGACGATTTTCATGCTGGCGTCAAGATCATCCACACTTCGCCCTATAACTATACATATAGCATAAGACAAGCCACCACGAGCGGTCGCTGGACAACGAGGGAAGTAGTCGAGCTTAGTACCTCGACGTACCCGGATGATGATCGGTATGGTCTGCCGGATAACGAGCATCTTTCGACGTCAGATGACGAGTCGGTGCTTGAGCTGTGCCTCGACTTGGCACGGTTCGATGAGGTGCTCGATCGATGTTTTCCCCAGGGATTCTTCATCGACCACGGTAACATAGAGTTCGACGAGCAATGGTGGCGCCGACAACTATGGCAAGACGACGACGACTCACACGATTGGTGGAGAGAAGAGTCATGCATAGATTCCACCCCTGACGCAGTTTCTGAGTTGCACGACGGCTCATGTCTTGAGCAGGACTCTGTATGTTCTAACTCTAACTCTGACGCTGACACTGACACCGACTATGATGCTAACACCGACACTGACACGAGTGGCTGGACAACGGAGCAACCAGGTAGCAGTGACGGCGTGAGCGATGATTCTGACAGCATTAGCTCGATCACAACCGAAGAACTTCTGGCGTGGCAACCAGACAGTGAAACGGAGGTTTCCACGGCACATGAGCAATCCAGTCATGAGCCTTATGGCGGCGACGGAACGAGCGGCACGCCATCGTGGTCGACAGCAGGGTTCAGATTTTTACCCTCAGACCGGGACATTGTGCTCTACTATCTCAAGCGAAAAGTCCTGAATCGAAGACTTCCGGTGTATCACACGATTGAGGAGAGGCACGATATTTATGCTCTCGATGCGGATGAGATAACACGTAAGTTTTCGGACATATATATCAGCCATCTGTGCATTAGGTTAGACATACAAAAGCGCATTAGTGAGGCCATAGCTCGAGCCAGCAATTGTGCAAACATAGAAAAATGAATAGAGATGGGCATCATCAAGACATCAACGATCATTTTCAGGCTTCTCGTCACCTCACGCGAGGACATTAATTATATTCATCAGAAAAAGAGGGTCTGAAGTTTCTAAAAAAAAGGATAATTAGAGAGCCACAAAGGCATAACTAAGGGGTTAAAATATTCTAAATCATTGTGTGGATTAATACTTTTTTTTTACATCTTTTAGGCTGTTCACCATTAGGCCACGGTTTCGATTTTCAAAGCACCACATCATCACAAATTATATTCCAGATTAATAATTGCTCCTCAATTTTGTCTAATTATTCTATTGCTTGCAGTCGATGAAAGCTACGGAGACGAGGAGCGGCTAGGGTTCTTCTTCGTACAGAAACAAAAGGTGTTCCACAACGGGTGCTACTACCGCACCCCGGATGGGTACTGGCTGATCCGCGGCCTGGAGACACCAGTCGTGCACCAGGGCCGCACCGTCGCGTTCAGGACGGCCATGGACTTCCATCGCGGCAGGCCGCCGTACGGGTGCAGGACCCGGTGGAGCATGTTCGAGTACAAGCTCGACTCTTCCCAGCTCGATCTCTACAACCTCGCGCAGCCATGGGTACGTTACATATGCTAGTTGACACTTCTAAATTTACAGGTCTTTTCATCACGTCTCTAACGAAATTTGTTATCTGTTTCTTGAAACAGATGAACTCGTACGTCCTATGCAAGGTTCGCTGGAGGGGGAGAAATACGTCTGCCACGGAGAAGAGGTCGCGTCGCCCAAGCATGTTGCGGAAACGTCTTTTTCTCAAGAAGAAAATGTTGCCAAGACGCTTATAACCGCTCAAGATAACTGATGCCCAAGCCGGACGTGGCTCCAAAGCGCAAGCACTCTCGATCTTCTGAGAGATCAAACCAACATTTTGCTCGCTTGTAATTCTTGTTTTTGTAGAGGTTGAAGCATTAGATGCAGGTAGCAGGTTTTGTGATTTTGTCAGATATATAGTGTACATCCTATAGAACAGGGTATGTTATCAAAGTTTTTTTTTTGTTTTTTATGCCAATGGGTGTCACATGTTTGCTCCTTGTTTCAAAATAAGAAAATATTGAAGTTGTGAAACAATGTATCCACTCTGTCTCAAATTATTTGTCGTACATTTATCTAGATACACACATGTTTTAGTGCGTAGATACATAGGAATCTAGACAAATCAGTAATAAGCATGCAGCATGGGAATGTCTTCTTAGCCCTATATTTGGCATATACGACTATTTCAATGAAAAATCCAATATCCATCGATGTAACAAAGAGTGTTGCTCGATCTACGATGACGTGTGTGTTACTTCCTCGACAAACTTCTTGTCGTCCAATACTTTTGAGCGAGAATCCTTACTCGAATCTTCACTCATAGGCGGGGTATTCCCGGTTTTCGGAAATACATGTTCAAGTACCACCCGAGATTTTCCAAACAAGTTTATAAATTTGTGTTGTGCTATAGTGTTTTCCTCACCATGCCGCTAAGAATATTAGCACGCTAAAAGGTTGAAAACCATTAAACAACGCGCTATAGCGGCGCTATAGCTTTTTCCTCATGCCGTTGCTAAATGTCTTAGCCCGCTATTTAAAACTATTAAAACATTTCAATTTAAGAAAATTAAGTAAATATCTTCTTATATCTTCCGGTACATATATTTTTCTGTGGTAGCCACTAAAAACGGTTTTCGGCAAAATCCCGAAAATATCGGACGAAAAAGCCCTACAACGGAGCGTTTGCTAAATCACTTGGAATGACTTCCTTAGAGAAATCCCTTAACTCTCAAGCAGTGATTCAATTCAATGCCTCCACCTTCACCTCCTCCATAGATCGGTTTCCCCTCCTCCGCCCGGCCTCCCCGTCGTCGGGAGTGGTGGAGAACATGTCCCCTGTGTGAAGTTTTTAGCAAAGGTACTTTTTTTGCGGGAAAGGAGAAAATACTAATTAGTAGGAGGGTTATAATCATGTCCAATGGCCCGGGTAACTTCTGAGGAAAAAAACCAAACCGTAGTTCTATGTTTAATTCTACCTTTTCGACAAATAACATATATTAATATCGTGGAGATACCAATTACACATAGCCTCTGCAACAAACTATTGCCCTAGCAGCATTAGGGATGCACATAGCACAAAAAGAAAGAAATTTTAACCCTACCTAGATTAGAAAGCTCATGACTAACCATATAGGCATCACGGTTAATTTTGACTACTTTTATCTCTCTCCCAAAAAAATCTCACAAATGGCAGAAATTTTAAAGGCATAGACTGAAGTTTTCGGAGCTGTTTCCATGATCCAACAGCTTTAGAGCTGTCCGTTTCAATTGTGAAAGGTAGTAGAGTCCAGTGCAGGGCGAGTTGCAGACCTTCAAACGACATTGGGTGATAAGCACGCATCCTTACGGGTATGCAATCGTCGTCTTTCCCTGATCATTGGGATGGACAACTATTTAGGGAAATTTTGAACATAAAGTAAGAATGTGTTTGATCAACGACGGCGTGAGTGTGTTATCTCCTCAGAGAACTTGTTGTTGGGGGTTGTGCTTTTGAGGCAACAATCCTTATTGAATGTTCTCGGATGGCATATTTGGTGGTGCTTCTCGAGTACCGAACTGCAATTGTCAGGATGAAAACCCAAGGTTTGGCCTTACCTGAAAAAGATAGTGTGTTGGAAAACATTTCTCCAAGGGGAAAGTTTAAGATCTTCGATTGGGAGACACCAACACTATTGCATTATTTCCTTCGTCAAGGCGTTGATTTTGGAAAACCTCTTTTACGGTCCGGGTGTTGTCTTTAGTGGTGTTTAGAGTGTTGTTGTTGTTGCGAGTGATGAACAACTGGGTCTTTGTTTTATATTTCTCGTTTCCTTGTCCGTTTGCATCCCTGATATTCATCGTTGGTGCGCGTACTGGTTTTCTTTTTGTGGGACAATTTCTTACAAGTTACTACAACTTAGAACCTGAACCCAACTGATGCAACGAGAGGCTCCGACTTCTAATCAACCTCGGGCACCCTGCGAACCGGCACAGCAGTCCAACACCACCTCGAATCGGAGTACCACCAACCTAGTCCGCCTCGATCGCGTTGCACCCCGCGTCCTTTATGTACACGTCCACGCCGCAGCTTCCGATCCCACGATCAACACGGCGCGCAAGTAGACGCCCAAATCATCGGTCGACCGATCTCGTCGCGGCGTGATCCCTCGATCGGCATGGCGAAGCCTAGCGTCAACCTCTTCGCATTGCTTGAGAGGAGCGACGCCGGCGACAAACGACTCGGCGACTTGGACGCAGCACCCAAGAACACGGCCAAGCCGGAAGCCGTCTACCCTTCTACCAAGGATCACATAATCAGACAGAACCAGCTGGAGAAGAAGGCCAAGGCCAAAAAGCGTGCCGCCGCCCGGGCTAAAAGCGCAGCAGGGGCTTCTTCCACAGATGGCAACGCCAGCAAGGTCCAGGCCAACGGCGCGAAGCGTGGTGGATATAACCGCAACAACGGATCGTCTCGGCAGCAGCAATCGGGCGCGACGTCGGGTGGATATAACAACAACAATAACAGACCATCAAGGAAGCAGCAACCTGGTGCGGCGGTGAAGAAGGTTCCTGCGGAAGGCGTGAAGTTGCCGCCGGCTGCCGTGAAGGCTCCTCCTCCGCCGCCCGCTACCGTGCCGGCTCCTCCTCCGGCACCGCCGAGCCTATGCGACGTCAACGAGTTTCCTTCGTTGAAGTAGAGCTAGACAATAAATTGTGGCTTTTCGACATGGCATTAGATCGTTGTGTGCATCTTATTCGATCGTTGTGTGTGGTTAGTTTTTTGCTTCCTGTAACTGATCCAAGGGATCAAGTTTCTATTTTATCAATGGAATTATTCTAAGTACCAAAACTATTTCTGCGGGGAAGTAATTATTGGTACTACCTGCCCAATCTTGAAAAGTAATTCAATGCATATGCTGGGCTCTGTTCTCGTTTTGAAAACAAAACAAAAAACTTGAGAAGTCAGACAGGGATGTTTTTTTAATGTATTTTTGGTGTCTAAAGTCCCGAATAAAGAAAAAAGATCTACCTAGAGTATTTGAGTATTGATTTCCCAAAATCAAACAAAGTTCATTATAGTACGGCAAGCTTTGTCCGGCTACAATAAGGGAGGGACAAGGACGGCGCACCTTCGGCTCGTTTGTCTGCTTGAAGTCGTCGTTAGGAGGTCCAAAGACCTATTTTTATTTTTTATTACTTTTGGGGTTTCTTGTACTTCTGTTAAAGATTGCAAATAGATTGGTGGAATTTTTGCAAAAAAGAGAGTTCATTCTTCTTTTTCAATAGAAAAATTATGAATATTAATTGATACCGAGAAATTTAGCACCACTAGTTTAATACTCCTTCTATTCATGTAAGTAAGGCGTACAATAATTTTGACAATTCAATTTTTTTTGACCAAGCTTATACCAAAAAGGAAACTACAATGTGGCTATTTTTCAATCGATCTAGAACTAACTTAATTCTCCAAATTTCATGTGTAATTCTATGTAATTGGGAAAACGATATGTAAGTGCATACTCGTGTGCAATTATCTAGTGTGGACTTATCAGAATACACATCTAACGGTTTTAGAGTTAATCTAGAACTAACTTAATTCTCAGTTGATCTAGAACTAGCAAAAGAGGAAAAAATGTACCAATAATTATAGTACGATATCACTATATCACAACTCTTTTTTTCCTTATTGATATTGTGTTGTAAAAGGTTTGTTGTTTATTTGTTCTTTAGGTGCGTGCGGTCAACTTCCATAGTTGTTAAGAAAACACATTTTGATCAATGCTTGTAATTTTGTGGCCACACCGACCAAATAAACACGTAATTAAAAAGTGTATACATTTGTTACCATAAATCATATATGCTTGATGCATTTTTTCTATAGAGATATGCTTGCAACCCATTAAACATGTATTTTCAACAAAAGTACGCAAGTTCTCAACAGAAAATCTTGAGATAGAAAATTTAATGGTTGTATGTTGTTTTAGGTTTCCTGCTCATGTATTTTTTTAGGGTAAAACATTGGGGAAAAAACCCCATTGCAATTTTTATTATTAAAAGAAAAGAAGCTTTACAAGAGAACAAAATGTACAAGGTGTACAGAAAGAAAGAAAAAGACAAAAAGAAAGTAAGAAAGAAAAAGAAAGAGAAAGAAAAGAAACTAGACTATACTACTAAGAAAGAGATTTAGCCAAGCTTTAAAAGCAGCATCCCATTTTTTCTTCATTTTGTAAGACAATAATTGAAGCTCTTGTCGAAACACTGTCTTCCAAGCACTTATGGAGGGAGCCTGATCTTAAAAAAATTCCTGTTTCTAATAATCCAAATGGCCCATGTTGCAAGCATGATAATCTCCACTGCGAAGGGTAGATTTAAAGAATCTTTTATGTCATAAAAAGCCTCCAGAACTGATTGTTGATTTGACACTTGTGGGCAAACAAAAGCCCAACATTGTTGAGCAAATGGGTGATGACCCACAAGTATAGGGGGTGTATCGTAGTATCTTCGATAAGTAAGAATGTCGATCCCAACAAGGAGCAGAAGGTGTTGATAAGCAGTTTCGATGAAGGATTCACTGTAAATGCTCACAGACAAGTATTCAGGGGGTTTTGATGTAACAGATGAATAAAGTACGAGTAAGTAAAGTGCGAGAGAAATAATTGCAGCGAGTGGCCCAATCCTTTTTAGCACAAAGGACAAGCCGGTTTGTTTACTTATAATGACCAAACGTTCTCGAGGACACACGGGATTTTAGTCTAGTGCTTTCGCTACATACGGCTAAATAATCTTCATTGTTATGATAAGTGTTGTGTGGGTGAACCTATGCTAATGTACCGCCCTTCCTAGGACTAATACATACTTGTGATTATACCCCTTGCAAGCATCCGCAACTACAAGAAAGTAATTAAGAATAAATCTAACCACAGCCTTAAACTCTGAGATCCTGATATCCCTCCTGCATCGATATACCAACGGGGGTTTAGGTTTTTGTCACTCCGGCAACCCCGCAATCGGCAAACGAGTACAAGATGCATTCCCCTAGGCCCATAAAGGTGAAGTGTCGTGTAGTCGACGTTCACACGACACCACTAGAAGAATAACACCACAACTTAAATATCATAGCATTGAATATTACTCAACCATAGTTCACTACTAACAGTTAGACTTCACCCATGTCCTCAAGAACTAAACGAACTACTCACGAGACATCATATGGAACATGATCAGAGGTGATATGATAATGAATAACAATCTGAACATAAATCTTGGTTCAATGGTTTCACCCAATAGCATCAACAACAAGTAGAAATCGATACCGGGAGAGTTTCCCCTATCAAACAATCAAGATCAACCCCAAATTGCTACAGCGGTGACGAGGTGCTGCGGTGGAGATGGCGGTGATGATGATGAAGATGATGGTGATGGCGGTGGAGATGATGTCCAGCTCGATGACGGTGACGATGGCGTCGATTTCCCCCTCCGGGAGGGAATTTCCCCGGCGGATTTCAGCCGCCGGAGAGCTCTTTTCTCTCTGGTGTTCTCCGCCCCGCAGAGGCGGCTGTAACTCTTCGTGAGGTACCCTCTGTGGCTTAGGTTTTCGGGACGAAGGGTTTCGCGAAGAAAAGGAGGCGAAAGGGGCTGTGGGGCCCCCACACCACAAGGTGGCGCGGCCAGGCCATGGGCCGCGCCGGCCTGTGGTCTGGCCCCACCTTGGGCCTTCTCAGCTCCTCCTTCTGGCTTCCTTCGTCATCTTGAAAAATAGGATTTTTGGTATAATTTCCTTCCACAATTGATCTTCCGAAATATTGCGTTCTGACGGTGCTTTTTCCAGCAGAATCCTGGCTTTGGTGCTTGATCCTCCAATAATGATGAAACATGCAAAATAGATGAAATAACATAAGTATTGTGTCCCAATATGAAATATATCAATGAATAACAGCAAATTATGATATAAAATAGTGATGCAAATTGGACGTATCAACTCCCCCCAAGCTTAGACTTCGCTTGTCCCCAAGCAAAACTGAACTCGATAAACAGGACCACATGTTTATGGAGTGAAGAGTCGATAAATAAAATACGGACAAGAAGCATCATATTCATTCACACAAGACATTCTAGTAAACAACTTCCTCATATAACTCAACTTGAAACAAGTATAAAGTAATCACTAATAAAGGTGCATAAGAAATCATAGTTGGTGTTGGCAAACTTCGTTCTTGGTCAGAGAACAATTAACAGATTATACTTATCTCATTGAGCAGCGCTCTCATGTTAAAGTTTATAAGGCACAACTTGCATACTCAATCATAATGGTCTCCTCATGATCATTGATAACTTGCAAAGCTATATTCATTCAGATAAAACTTGTACTAAACAAGGAAAAATAAAAGACATGATAAAGCAAATCACAATATAATGGTTTGATCACAACTACTCAAATGCTCGCTTGAGATGGAGGGAAATAGGTTTACTGACTCAACATAAAGTAAAAGACAGGCCCTTCGCAGAGGGAAGCAGTGATTAAATCATGTGCTAGAGCTTTTTCGGTTTTGAAATCATATAGAGATAATAAAAGTAACATTTTGAGAGGTGTTTGTTGTTGTCAACGACTGGTATGCGAGTACTCTAACCCCCTTGCCAGACAACCTTCAAAGAGCGGCTCCCATTTTATTTTTATTTTGTGTGGCACTCCTTCCAACCTTTCTTTCACAAACCATGGCTAACCGAATCCTCGGGTGCACGCCAACAATCTCATACCATGAAGGAGTGCCTTTTTATTTTAGTTTTATTATGATGACACTCCCCCCAACCTTTGCTTACACAAGCCATGGCTAACCGAATCCTTCGGGTGCCGTCCATCAATCACATACCATGGAGGAGTGTCTATTTAGTTTAATTAATTTGGGACCGGGAATCCCATTGCCAGCTCTTTTTGCAAAATTATTGGATAAGCGGATGAAGCCACTAGTCCATTGGTGAAAGTTGCCCAACAAGATTGAAAGATAAAACACCACATACTTCCTCATGAGCTATAAAACATTGACACAAATAAGAGATAGTAAATTTTGAATTTGTTTAAAGGTAGCACATGAAGTATTTACTTGGGATGGCAGAAAATACCATGTAGTAGGTAGGTATGGTGGACACAAATGGCATAGGTTTGGGTTAAGGTTTGGATGCACGAGAAGTATTCCCTCTCAGTACAGGTCTTTGGCTAGCAAGGTTAATTAGCAAGCATAAGAGTTGAAGGAAACAAACAAATATACATGTGATAGAAATAATCATGCATCTTCCTTATAAGCACAAACAGTTTTAACTTCAGAATAATAAGCTATGAGCTAACAAGAAAGAAAGACAATGAAACATCTACATGTATTTCTCTTTTCTACTTAAACCTCAAAGTGTTGTTGCTATTGACCAATGCTAAGTTTGCCAAAACCAAATAGGTTTATTCAATGCTCCCAAAGTGATACCAATACTAACAACAAGGTAAATCATATAATAGAGATTGCAAACTAAAATAAGATGTGCAATATGTAAATGATAAGACTTCTCATTAATATTCCATAACGATAACTCACACCAAGAGATACATAGATAACCAACTAAAGGAGAGATACTTCCAAACTGCAACCCATCTTATATGATAACTTCCCTACTCATGATATGACACTACTTGACAGTAAAAAGTAAAAGATAGTGATGATGTGATACCGCGGCACTCCCCCAAGCTTGGAACAAACCAAGGGGATGCCAATACCGATGATGAATTACTCCTGCGGCGATGGTGGTGATGAACTCCTCCCGTGCTTCTTACAGATCTCCTTCAACTTCAGTTTCTCAGCTTGGCAATTCTGCACTAAGACTCGAAGAGATTCATTGTTATCTAAAGTTGGCGATGATGACCTTGTGATGTGAATCGAGTGGTATTCCAGCATTCTTCGGAGACGGCAATTCTCCTCCTGGAGTATCTCCACTTCTCTTCTTAGAGCCCGATATTGATCACAAAACTCATCGGTAGTCCGTAGAGCTTCTTCCAACACAGGGAAGGAGTCGAGGCTAAGAGCGGGTGGTAAGGGTCCCTGCAAGTTATGAGAAAAAGAACGTCGAGTGTCAACAGATCCCACCAAGATTTGCTTGCTCCCAACGGCTTGCTGCTCTTGTTTTGATGGCACCCTCTTCACTTCTTCCTCCGAAAGCCCCTTGCCCTTGTTGTTGGAGGCCATGGTGCTTCTAGACCGAAAACAGATCCTGGCAGAAACAGCTCGAAACAAAACACGTCGAGAAAACGATATACGGACATCCAAGGGTCCGGGGGATTATATAGCAAATATTTTCACGACAAAAGGAAAGTACCAGATCGAACCAGAGTCGGAAAGGGGCGACGAGGCGGCCAGACCATAGGTCGGCGCGGGCCCAGGTCAGGCCGCGCCGGCCTATGGTGGCACGCCCTCGTGCGTCTTTTCCACTCCGTTTCGATCTCGTAATTTTTCATATTTTCCAAAAACAGCAAAAATATAGTTCGGAAAGTAAATTGCGAACTTTTCATTACCAGATCTTGTTACCTATTCAAAGTCGAGTTACGGCGGATCTGTCAATTTGTCCTTTGATAAAAGCCTCCGGTGTTTCCACTTGAATAATATCAACATCAACATTATAAGAATCACCTGAGATATAATGCTTGAGTCTTTGTCCATTCACCACTTGCGTAGCATTGCCTTGGAGAGAGCTAATTTTAATTGCTCCTGAACGATACACCTCCTCAACAACGTATGGTCCTTCCCATTTCGAGAGTAATTTCCCTGCAAAGAATCTGAGACGAGACCGATACAATAGGACTTTATCCCCAATATTAAATTCTCTTTTGATAATCCTTCTATCATGCCATTTTTTAACTTTCTCTTTGAAGAGTTTAGCATTTTCATAAGCTTCACTTCTCCATTCATCTAGAGAACTCAATTGCAACAACCTCTTATCACCGGCAAGTTTAGGATCTTTATTTAATTCTCTAACTGCCCAATAAGCTTTGTGCTCTAGCTCTAAAGGTAAATGACAAGCTTTCCCATAAACCATTTTATAAGGTGACATTCCCATGGGATTTTTATAAGCAGTTCTATAGGCCCATAGTGCATCCTTCAATTTACTAGCCCAATTCTTTCTAGTTTTATTAACGGTCTTTCCCAAAATAGATTTAATCTCTCTATTTGATAATTCTACTTGACCACTAGTTTGAGGATGATAAGCGGAAGCAATTCTATGATTAATACCATACCTAGCAAGAGTTTTTCTAAAACCTCCATGAATAAAATGAGAACCTCCATCGGTTATAATATATCTAGGTACTCCAAATCTAGGAAAAATAATATCTAAAAGCATTTTTAAAGAGGTCTCACCATCGAGCACTTTTTGTAGGTATGGCTTCCACCCATTTAGTAACATAATCAACGAGCAACAAGTATATGAGTGTTACCTTCCGAAGACGGAAAAGGTCCCATGAAGTCAAATCCCCAACAATCAAATGGTTCAATAACAAGAGTATAATTCATAGGCATTTCATTACGTCTGGAGATATTACCAACCCTTTGGCATTCATCACAAGATAAAATAAACTTTCTCGCATCCTTGAAGAGAGTTGGCCAATAAAAACCTGATTGTAGAACCTTTTGCGCGGTTCTTTCTCCGGCGTGATGTCCTCCATAAGTACTACCATGACATTTACTCAATATCTCTTGTTGTTCATATTCGGGAACACACCTTCGCAGAATACCATCCACTCCTTCTTTATATAAGTGTGGGTCATCCCAGAAATAATGCCTCAAGTCATAAAAGAATTTCCTCCTTTGCTTGAGCTGAAAACGTTGGAGGCAAGTACTTGGAAACAATAAAGTTAGCATAATCAACATACCAAGGACTTGTCTCGCGAGCTCACCTTTATTACAGCCAATTGTTCATTTGGAAAACTATCATTAACAGGAACAGGATCATAAGCAATATTTTCCAATCTAGACAAATTATCAGCAACAGGATTATCAACACCTTTCCTATCTACAATATGTAAATCAAATTCTTGCAAAAGAAGTACCCATCTAATAAGCCTCGGCTTAGCATCTTTCTTTGTCATAAGGTATCTAATTGCAGCATGATCGGTATGAATCGTAACTTTTGAATCAACAATATAAGATCTAAATTTATCACAAGCAAAGACTACAGCTAATAATTCTTTTTCGGTTGTAGCATAATTTCTTTGAGCAAGCATCAAGAGTTTTACTAGCATAATGAATAACATTCAGTTTTTTATCTACTCGCTGTCCAAGAACAGCGCCTACAGCAAAATCACTAGCATCACACATAATTTCAAAAGGCAAATTCCAATGAGGAGGTTCAACTAGAGGAGCGATTGTTAAGGCTTTCTTTAGAGTTTCAAAAGCTTCCTTACAATCATCATCAAAAACAAAAGGTACGTCTTTTTGAAGAAGATTAGTAAGAGGCTTTGAAATCTTGGAGAAATCTTTAATAAATCTCCTATAAAACCCAGCATGAACAAGAACACTACGAATACTTTAACATCCCTCGGATAGGGCATCTTCTCAATTGCTTCAACTTTAGCTCTATCAACTTCAATACCTCTCTCAGAAATTTTATGTCCCAATACAATTCCTTCATTAACCATAAAGTGGCATTTCTCCCAATTAAGAACAAGGTTAGTTTCTTCACATCTCTGCAAAACTTTATCAAGGTTTCGCAAGCAACTATCAAAAGAATTCCCATAGACGGAAAAATCATCCATGAATACTTCCACAATACTCTCACAAAAGCCATGAAAAATAGCAGACATGCATCTTTGAAAAGTAGCAGGAGCATTACATAAACCAAAAGGCATACGCCTATAAGCATAAGTTCCATAGGGACAAGTAAAAGTGGTTTTCTCTTGATCTTTAGTTTTAACAGCAATTTGTGAAAACCCGGAATAACCATCAAGAAAGCAAAAATGAGTATTTTTAGACAATCTTTCTAGCATTTGATCAATAAATGGTAAAGGGTAATGATCTTTCTTAGTAACTTTATTAACTTTTCGAAAATCAATGCACATTCTATACCCTACAACTACTCTTTGAGGGATGAGCTCATCATTATCATTAGGCACAACAAGTCATTCCTCCTTTCTTGGGAACGCAATGCACAGGACTAACCCATCTACTATCGGCAATAGGATATATAATACCGAGCTTCAAGAAGTTTTAATACCTCATTCCTTACCACCTCCTTCATCTTCGGAATTAGACAACGCCGATGTTCAACAACGGGCTTTGCATCATCTTCCATATTAATAGCATGTTGGCAAATAGAAGGAGAAATCCCCTTCAAATCATCAAGAGTGTAGCCAATAGCTCCTCGGTGTTTCTTCAATATTTCCAATAACCTTTCTTCCTCAATCTCCGAAAGCTTAGAACTAATAATAACAGGATATATTTTCTTATCATCAATATGAGCATATTTAAGATTATCGAGCAAAGGCTTTAATTCAAAAACAGGATCTTCCTTTCGTGGCGGTGTTGTACCCAAATCTTCCACCGGTAAATCATGCTTGAGAATAGGTTGGCGAAGAAAAATTTCCTCAAGCTCATCTCTTTCTTTCCTAAAAACTTCACTCTCGCTATTCTCCAAATGTTGCTGCAAAGGATTATTAGGAACAAGAACAATAGATGCACACTGCTCCATTTTAAAATCATCACTAGGCAAATCAACTTTATAAGGAGTTTTGGTAAATTTAGAGAAGTTAAACTCATAAGATTCACCAGCAAATTTAGTCAAAATTTCTCTTTCTTGCAATCTATAATAGCTCCACAAGTATTTAGAAAAGGTCTACCAAAAATGATAGGACAATAATCACTAGCAAGCAGAACCAAGTACCAAAAAGTCAGCAGGATATTTAATCTTACCACATAGAACTTCCACATCTCGAACAATACCAATTGGAGAAATAGTTTCTCTATTAGCCAGCTGAATAACCACATCAATATCTTCAAGTTCACAAGAATCAATTTCATGCATAATCTTCGTGTAAAGCTCATAAGGAATAGCACTAACACTTGCACCAATATCACATAAACCATAATAGCAATGATCACCAATTCTAACAGATAGCATAGGAACACTAACTTGTTTGGGTTTATTAGGATGTGAAACAATATTAGAAGCATCTTCACAAAAAATAATATGACCATCCTCCACATTTTCAGTCACAATATCTTTAACTATTGCAACAGCAGGTTCAACTTTTATTTGTTCTTCAGGTTCTACAGGTTTCTTTTCACTTTTATGAACCGCACTATTTATAACAGAGTACTCCTTCATTTTAGCAGGGAAAGGAGTTTTTTCAATATAAGCTTCAGGAATAATATGATCAACAGTTTCAACTACAACGCATTTATTAATAGATGAATCAATTTTATCTTTATACGGTTCATGATACTTATCAAAATTCTTCTTAGGCAATTCATAATGAGAGGCAAAAGCTTTATAAAGATTTGCAGCAACTTGAGAATCAAGACCATATGTAGCACTCATATTACGAAATTTATCGAGTATCCATAAAAGCTTCAATGCATTTATAATCATAAATTATACCCGATTCTCTATCCTTGTCGTTCTCCCAACCTTCAGTATTTTCTTGGATCCGATCAAGAAGGTCCCTTTTAAACTCTTCTTTGTTGCGTGTAAATGATCCAGAACAAGAAGTATCCAGCAAGGTCTTGTCTTGAAAAGAAAGTCTTGCATAGAAATTATCAATAATAACATTACCAGGAGGCTCATGAATGGGGCATTTGAGCATTAAAGACTTCAATCTCCCCCAAGCTTGGGCAATACTCTCTCCATCATGAGGCCAAAAATTATATATGCGGTTCCGATCCTTGTGAATTTCACTTGGAGGATAGAACTTAGAATAAAACCGGGGCACAATATCATTCCATTCAAGAGAATCCCCATTATCCAGTAATTTATACCAATGCGCCGCCTTACCAGACAGCGATATAGAGAATAGTTTCTTCCTCACTTCATCCATAGCAATACCTGCACACAATAGCGCTTCACTCCCCGGCAACGGCGCCAGAAAATAGTCTTGATGACCCACAAGTATAGGGGGTGTATCGTAGTATCTTCGATAAGTAAGAATGTCGATCCCAACGAGGAGCAGAAGGTGTTGATAAGCAGTTTCGATGAAGGTTTCACTGTAAATGCTCACGGACAAGTATTCCGGGGGTTTTGATGTAACAGATGAATAAAGTACGAGTAAGTAAAGTGCGAGAGAAATAATTGCAGCGAGTGGCCCAATCCTTTTTAGCACAAAGGACAAGCCGGTTTGTTTACTTATAATGACCAAACGTTCTCGAGGACACACGTGATTTTAGTCTAGTGCTTTCGCTACATACGGCTAAATAATCTTCATTGTTATGATAAGTGTTGTGTGGGTGAACCTATGCTAATGTACCGCCCTTCCTAGGACTAATACATACTTGTGATTATACCCCTTGCAAGCATCCGCAACTACAAGAAAGTAATTAAGAATAAATCTAACCACAGCCTTAAACTGCGAGATCCTGCTATCCCTCCTGCATCGATATACCAACGGGGGTTTAGGTTTCTGTCACTCCGGCAACCCCGCAATCGGCAAACGAGTACAAGATGCATTCCCCTAGGCCCATAAAGGTGAAGTGTCATGTAGTCGACGTTCACACGACACCACTAGAAGAATAACACCACAACTTAAATATCATAGCATTGAATATTACTCAACCATAGTTCACTACTAACAGTTAGACTTCACCCATGTCCTCAAGAACTAAACGAACTACTCACGAGACATCATATGGAACATGATCAGAGTTGATATGATAATGAATAACAATCTGAACATAAATCTTGGTTCAATGGTTTCACCCAATAGCATCAACAACAAGTAGAAATCGATACCGGGAGAGTTTCCCCTATCAAACAATCAAGATCAAACCCAAATTGCTACAGCGGTGACGAGGTGCTGCGGTGGAGATGGTGGTGATGATGATGAAGATGATGGTGATGGCGGTGGAGATGATGTCCAGCTCGATGACGGTGACGATGGCGTCGATTTCCCCCTCCGGGAGGGAATTTCCCCGGCGGATTCCTGCCCGCCGGAGAGCTCTTTTCTCTCTGGTGTTCTCCGCCCCGCAGAGGCGGCTGTAACTCTTCGTGAGGTACCCTCTCGTGGCTTAGGTTTTCGGGACGAAGGGTTTCGCGAAGAAAAGGAGGCGAAAGGGGCTGTGGGGCCCCCACACCACAAGGTGGCGCGGCCGGAGCCATGGGCCACGCCGGCCGTGGTCCGGCCCCACCTTGGGCCTTCTCAGCTCCTCCTTCTGGCTTCCTTCGTCATCTTGAAAAATAGGATTTTTGGTATAATTTCCTTCCACAGTTGATCTTCCGAAATATTGCGTTCTGACGGTGCTTTTTCCAGCAGAATCCTGGCTTCGGTGCTTGATCCTCCAATAATGATGAAACATGCAAAATAGATGAAATAACATAAGTATTGTGTCCCAATATGAAATATATCAATGAATAACAGCAAATTATGATATAAAATAGTGATGCAAATTGGACGTATCAATGGGCAGCTCCAGAAAAGATGTGCCAGAGTATCTTCTTGGTTGCATTGTAATGTGGCACAGGTGAATGATGGTAGGTGACAATTTTTCCTCTTAAGGAGATTCCTTGTACTAAGCCTGTCATGTAAGAGAAGTCAGAAAAAGAATTTGTGTTTGGGCTGACAAGAAGATTCACATATCCACGTGAAAAATTTCGATGCATGTTGGACTCCAATCATGAATTTATAAGCACTGGTTGTAGAGAATATGTCTGACCCCTATATGTAGCTCCAAGAATCAGAGTGTAGCTGCTGTGTCTCAGCTTGCACATTATCACATAATGTTTCCAACTGCTCAAATTCAGCAAAGGCTTGCTGGGAGAGGGGTAGATGGAAGAGATCTTGCAGAAACTTCATGTGAAGAACTTTGCTTACAGAAACATCAGTCCTTTTAGCAAAAGAAAGAAGATGTGGAAATCTTTGGTGTAAACAAGAGTCTCCCGAGAGATCAGTCCAAAATAAAACTGACTTTCCATTCCCGAAATTACATCTTGCCATAGCTTTATATGTATCAATGAGCTTGAGATGTGATTTCCACCAGAATGAGCCTTCCAATTTGATACCAGGAGGTTTGTCTTCATCATAATAGGTATCCCTTATAAGATTCACCCAAGGAATATCTAAGTTGTTGTCAAATTTGTCCAAATTTTTGAAGAGTAAAGCTTTATTCTGAACATCAAGATTAAGCACTCCAAAACCTCCCTGATCCTTGGGCCTACAGATTTTCTTCCAGGAAACTAGAGCACTTCCTTTTGCCTGAACATCTGTAGCATTTTTTCTCCAAAGACAATGCCTCATATATTTAACCACTTGGTCTTTGATTGTGACAGGGACATCTAGACATCACATAAAGAAAATAGGCAGAGAGGCTAGAACAGATTTGACCAGTTGTAGTTTCCCTCCATAATTTAGGAAATCTGCAATTCCACCAACTCTTCTTTGAACTCTTTGTACTATTGGTAGAAAATGTTCCAGAGATGGTTTAGTGATGCTAAGTGGAAGGCCCAAATATGTAAAAGGAAGAGTTCCCACTTTACAGTTCAGAGTGGCAGCAAAGTGAGCCAACCTGTCTGGGGTCATATTAATAGGCATCTTGCTGGATTTCTGATAATTTACTTTAAGACCAGTGGAGGCAGCAAAAGAGTGTAGAATAGATTTTAGGCAAAGCAATTGAGTTGCATCTGCCTTCATGACAAGGAGTGTGTCATCAGCATAATGAATCACAGGGAAGTCAGGACATGGTGGGCAGGGGATTGGTTTTGATAAGAGATTCTGGCTCATAGCTTTGTTTAAGACAGATTGAAGAAAATCAGCTGCAAGGACAAATAATAGAGGTGATAGTGGATCCCCCTGTCTTACACCTCTTATGCAGTAAAATTTCTTTCCAGGTACATCATTTAACATAACAGCAGAAGTACCGGTACCTAGAATCATAGATATCCAGTTAATCCATTTTTCACCAAAGCCTTTTGCCTTAAGGATTTTGATAATAGTTGCATGCTCAATTTTATCAAATGCTTTCTCAAAGTCCAGCTTAAGAATTAGAATCCCCTCCTTTGACTGATGACATTGAAATAAATATTCAAAAGCCCAGCCTAGGCAGTCTTGAATAGATATTTTCTTTAGGAAACCATATTGATTTTTGTGCACCAAAGAGAGGATGATCTCCAGTAGTCTATTAGCCAATAGCTTGGTGATAATTTTGAGGACATAGTTTAGCAGTGAGATAGGTCTAAGGTGTGCTTGGACTGTCTATTTTTGGAACCAGAGTAATGAAGGAGGAATTTATACTTTCCACGTTAAGATTCCCAGCATGGAAGTCTCTTATTAATTGCTTGACATCTGTAGCAATGATAGACCAGCAATGCTTGACAAATTCATTGTTAAAACCATCAGGACTAGGAGACTTATCATTTGGAAAAAGTTTGACCACTTCTTCAATCTCCTTGTCAGAAAAAGGAGCTTGCAAAGTCATATTCATATCACCAGTAATGTTTGAATCAAGAATGCTTTCTAGATTGAACTGCATTTCTGGGTGATCAGATTGCCCCATTCTATCCTTAAATGCTTTCCATAAAATTGCAGTCTTCCCTTCATGGTCAAAGACTTCCACTTTGTTTGAGTTCTGAAGCATTGCAATGTAACCGTGTATGTAGTTGATGGTAGCTTTTGTATGGAAGAACATTGTATTTGCATCTCCTAATTTGACCCACTTAATTTTTCCTCTTTGCTTCCAGTAAGAGTTTTGATTCTGTAAAAGAGTTAGGAGGGGTGCTTTGAGGGTGTCCCTCAGATCCCATTCAGCTAGTGACAGAGTTCTGAATTCTTCCAACAGGTCAAACCAAGAAATAACTTCATTAACCTTGTCAATAAGATTTTTTAAGCAAGGCAGATTTTTTGCCCACATCTTAAGACTTCTTCTCAAGTTATTAAATTTTTCATTTATCTTTTTTGCACTATCCACATGGCCAACAGGAATGTTCCAAGCATTTTGTACAATTTGCTTCAATTCACTATGCTGCATCCAGTGATTCTCAATTCTGAAGACTTTAGCTTTTGGAATCTTTGTATTGAAAACAACAACACAGAGGACATGGTCTGAAGTGGGCTTCACAAGAGGATAGGCAAAAGTAGCTAGGTAAGAGACTGTCCAGGAGGGAGAAGTGAAAAAACCAATCTAATTTTTCCAGGAGGGGATCTTTCTGCATGTTGCTCCAAGTGAATTTTCTCCCTTTTAAAGGTAATTCCACAATGCCCAGGTTACTAATTTCCTCATTAAATAGAAGCATATCATTTAGGTCCCCACCAGGTTTATTTCTATCTGCAGGACTTCTAATGAAATTAAAATCCCCCATAATAAGCCAATCAGTGTCTTGAGGCATGTCAATATTGGCAAACCAATCAATGAACATGGCTTTTCTATCAGCTTGGCATGGCCCATAAATGTTGGTTAGAATCCAGGAATCATTGGATAGATTACTTTTGAATTTTACTGAAAGAGAGAAATCATTGTGAAAATCCAGTTCACCATTGAAAAGGGCACCATTCCAAACAATTATCAATCCACCAGAAGCCCCCACAGAAGGTACAAACTAAAATTTATTGAATTTCTTGGGACATAATTTTTTGATATAAGCCAAGTCAAATGACTCCCTCTTAGTTTCTTGGAGGCAAATAATGTCACAACCAGATTCTTTAATTTTATTAGAGAGAGCCAACCATTTCTTCTCTGAATTAATACCCCTTAGGTTCCAATTCATGATTTTCCAAGATTTGCAATTATCCATAGATAACAATAAATATTTACCATAGCAAGCCCACAGCAAAGTGTACTCTAGGCACCCAGTAGACTAAAGATAATCTCATTACATCACAAGCAACAGAGGTACTTAACAAGTTCACATAGGACTGAATCAAACTGACAAAAGCATAGTTTAACAAATTCAGAGGGTGCACTGGGAGCAAACAGGCCCCAAGGAAAGCAAAAGCATAAAAAAGGTTCTGCATTGATAACTATTTGGGAGCCCTTTTCTTGACCAGCTGTTCCATGACAGCAGGCTTATCTTGCCCCTTCTCACTGTTCTTGTTCTGTGAGCTTGTGGTTCCATTCTTGGCTTTCTTCTGACCAATCACACCAGGTGGCCTTGTAGCCTTGTTATCTCCACCAGAGACCTTGCTTTTCTTCAGGATTTTCCTTTCTACAGTTTCTTATGGCACCTTGCAAAAAGATATTGCCAAATTCTTAACCACTTTAGAATTGATCATAGGTGGAGCATTGCAAGTGAGGCAGTGTTTATCTGAGCAATTGGCATGGTTTTTGTATCCATCATTTAATAGCACAAGTCTTGGGCTTCTTCTTACCTAAGACTCAACCAGGGCACCTTTACCCCCTTCTCTTCCTTTTAGGTGTTATGAGAATCTCTTAAGTGGATATAGGAGGAGAATTTCCTTCATCCTGATCAGACAATGCAATACAGAGAGGAGCCTTAGAGGTAGCACAAGTGCCTGGTATAACAAACTGGACAGTAGCTTCTGAATTCATAGGTTCTTTAAGAATATCCCAAAGTTGTGATGAAAGAAAGCTTTTTGCCCAATCGAATTTTTCTGGAGTTAAGAGCATGAGAGTAATGAAGTTAAACCAACTCACAGGTATGTCCATCAGAGAAGAATTGTTTGGATTTACAGAGCCATGTAAATGAGGAGAAAAGTACTTCTCCCAAAGCAGCAACCCTGTTGTAGAAAATCTTCTGGTCAAATCATGCTCCTCAGGGATGGGAAAGAAATGAGTGTGGACTCTTCCAAGTGTCAACTGAAGGTGGGCTTCATTTGGTGGAACCAACTGCACATTGTCAGGTAAGAAAAGGCTTTCCTCCATGTGATCCAACTCTTGTGTAGCAGAAGGAACCAAAGATGGACCAGGGGTGTCAGGCTGAGATAAAATACCCACATAATCTTCTTCAGCAGAGTAAGCTTGTAAAGTATTCAATAATCCTTCTCCCAGGGGTGGTGCAGCTTGAACAAGACTATCTTGATACAAAGAGTCAGATGAAACAACAACAGCATCCGCAGGAACATGAGAAGCAGTGTCTTCAGAGCTAGAGGAAGAAATCTGAACAAAGCTAGTTTCATCTAGCAGTGGAGGTTGATACGTCTCCGACGTATCGATAATTTCTTATGTTCCATGCCACATTATTGATGTTATCTACATGTTTTATGCACACTTTATGTCATATTCGTGCATTTTCTGGAACTAACCTATTAACAAGATGCCGAAGTGCCGCTTGTCTGTTTTCTGCTGTTTTTGGTTTCAGAAATCCTAGTAACGAAATATTCTCGGAATTGGACGAAATCAACGCCCAGGGTCCTATTTTGCCACGAAGCTTCCAGAAGTCCGAAGAGGCGACGAAGAGGGGCCACGAGGGGCCCACACACTAGGGCGGCGCGGCCCCCCCTTGGCCGCGCCGACCTGTGGTGTGGGGCCCTCGTGCCGCCTCTTGACCTGCCCTTCCGCCTACAAATAGCCTCCGTTGCGAAACCCCCAGTACCGAGAGCCACGATACGGAAAACCTTACTGAGATGCCGCCGTCGCCGATCCCATCTCGGGGGATCCAGGAGATCGCCTCCGGCACCCTGCCGGAGAGGGGATTCATCTCCCGGAGGACTCTACGCCGCCATGGTCGCCTCCGGAGTGATGTGTGAGTAGTCTACCCCTGGACTATGGGTCCATAGCAGTAGCTAGATGGTTGTCTTCTCCCCATTGTGCTATCATTGTCGGATCTTGTGAGCTGCCTAACATGATCAAGATCATCTATCCGTAATTCTATATGTTGCGTTTGTTGGGATCCGATGAATAGAGAATACTTGTTATGTTGATTATCAAAGTTATATCTATGTGTTGTTTATGATCTTGCATGCTCTCCGTTACTAGTAGATGCTCCGGCCAAGTAGATGCTTGTAACTCCAAGAGGGAGTATTTATGCTCGATAGTGGGTTCATGCCCGCATTGACACCTGGGACAAGTGATGAGAAAGTTCTAAGGTTGTGTTGTGTCTGTTGCCACTAGGGATAAAACATTGATGCTATGTCTAAGGATGTAGTTGTTGATTACATTACGCACCATACTTAAAGCAATTGTCTCGTTGCTTTGCAACTTAATACTGGAGGGGGTTCGGATGATAACCTCGAAGGTGGACTTTTTAGGCATAGATGCAGTTGGATGGCGGTCTATGTACTTTGTCGTAATGCCCAATTAAATCTCACTATACTCATCATGATATGTATGTGCATGGTCATGCCCTCTTTATTTGTCAATTGCCCAACCGTAATTTGTTCACCCAACATGCTGTTTATCTTATGGGAGAGACACCTCTAGTGAACTGTGGACCCCGGTCCAATTCTCTTTACTCGAAATACAATCTACTCGCAATACTTGTTCTACTCGTTTTCTCGCAAACAATCATCTTCCACACAATACGGTTAATCCTTTGTTACAGCAAGCCGGTGAGATTGACAACCTCACTCGTTTCGTTGGGGCAAAGTACTTTGGTTGTGTTGTGCGGGTTCCACGTTGGCGCCGGAATCTCTGGTGTTGCGCCGCACTACATCCCGCCGCCATCAACCTTCAACGTGCTTCTTGGCTCCTACTGGTTCGATAACCTTGGTTTCATACTGAGGGAAACTTGCCGCTGTACGCATCACACCTTCCTCTTGGGGTTCCCAACGGACGCGTGTTGAACGCGTATCAAGCAGCTTTTTCTGGCGCCGTTGCCGGGGAGATCAAGACACGCTGCAAGGGGAGTCTCCACTTCTCAATCTCTTTACTTTGTTTTTTGTCTTGCTTAGTTTTATTTACTACTTTGTTTGCTGCACTAAATCAAAATACAAAAAAAAATTAGTTGCTAGTTTTACTTTATTTGCTATCTTGTTTGCTATATCAAAAACACAAAAAAAAAAGTTAGTTACTTGCATTTACTTTACTTATTTCATCATGTTTCCTTTTAATTTTACCACGAAAGACATACCGGTAGGACGTGGGTCTATAATTGGGAGAAATAATATAGAAGAATTCTTCAACCATGTTAGTACCGTTGACGATTTTGAGGATAGACACTTGGTAGACCTTGCCCCTACTTATGAAATTGCTGCTGCACATTTAGTTCGCCTGTTGGAAACTAAATTTGTTAATCTTAATCCTATAATCCAACACATGTTTCTCACACTTGGTGATATGGAAGAAGGGGAAAAGAAAGATTTTGTTTTAGAACCCTTCTTAGAGAATTTGGTGGTCTAGCAAGAGAAGCCAGAAAGGTCTTTGCTAAATTTAATATGCTTGGTTCTCATACTAATTTTGTTAGTCTCCTTGAAAAGATGGATATGGATAGAATAAAGTACACTAATAATATTAATGATGGAGGGGAGATCAAAGCACCAATACCATGTAAACTCTTAGCTATGAATGATGCACTAGAAAATAACTATGCTTGGCTTGTTCCTGAAAATTTGTTTGATGAGAGTAGTACGCCTAAGACTAATGAAAAGGGAGATGATAAAACTTATGTATCTAATATACTATGCCTGGTTGAGAAAACTCCACACCCCGCTGAGAATGCACCACCCTCCGATAATACTTGATACACACTTTCTGCGCCTAGCTGAAAGGCGTTAAAGAAAAGCGCTTGTGGGAGACAACCCATGTTTTTACCTACAGTACTTTGTTTTTATTTTGTGTCTTGAAAGTTGTTTACTACTGTAGCAACCTCTCCTTATCTTAGTTTAGTGTTTTATTGTGCCAAGTAAAGTCTTTGATAAGAAAGTAAGTACTAGATTTGGATTACTGCGCAGAAACAGATTTCTTTGCTGTCACGAATCTGGGTCTACCTCCCTGTAGGTAGCTCAGCAAATTAAGCCAATTTACGTGCATGACCCTCAGATATGTACGCAACTTTCATTCAATTTGAGCATTTTCATTTGAGCAAGTCTGGTGGCCTAATAAAATTCGTCAATACGAACTGTTCTGTTTTGACAGATTCTGCCTTTTATTTCGCATTGCCTCTTTTGCTATGTTGGATGAATTTCTTTGATCCACTAATGTCCAGTAGCTTTATGCAATGTCCAGAAGTGTTAAAAATGATTGTGTCACCTCTGAATATGTTAATTTTTATTGTCACTAACCCTCTAATGAGTTGTTTCGAGTTTGGTGTGGAGGAAGTTTTCAAGGATCAAGAGAGGAGTATGATGCAACATGATCAAGGAGAGTGAAAGCTCTAAGCTTGGGGATGCCCCGGTGGTTCACCCCTGCATATATCAAGAAGACTCAAGCGTCTAAGCTTGGGGATGCCCAAGGCATCCCCTTCTTCATCGACAACATTATCGAGTTCCTCCCCGAAACTATATTTTTATTCCATCACATCTTATGTGCTTTGCTTGGAGCGTCGGTTTGTTTTTGTTTTTTGTTTTGTTTGAATAAAATGGATCCTAGCATTCACTTTATGGGAGAGAGACACGCTCCGCTGTAGCATATGGACAAGTATGTCCTTAGTTTCTACTCATAGTATTCATGGCGAAGTTTCTTCTTCGTTAAATTGTTATATGGTTGGAATTGAAAAATGATACATGTAGTAATTGCTATAAATGTCTTGGGTAATGTGATACTTGGCAATTATTGTGCTCATGTTTAAGCTCTTGTATCATATGCTTTGCACCCATTAATGAAGAAATACATAGAGCATGCTAAAATTTGGTTTGCATATTTGGTTTCTCTAAGGTCTAGATAATTTCTAGTATTGAGTTTGAACAACAAGGAAGACGGTGTAGAGTCTTATAATGTTTACAATATGTCTTTTATGTGAGTTTTGCTGCACCGGTTCATCCTTGTGTTTGTTTCAAATAAGCCTTGCTAGCCTAAACCTTGTATCGAGAGGGATTACTTCTCATGCATCCAAAATACTTGAGCCAACCACTATGCCATTTGTGTCCACCATACCTACCTACTACATGGTATTTTCCGCCATTCCAAAGTAAATTGCTTGAGTGCTACCTTTAAAATTCCATCATTCACCTTTACAATATATAGCTCATGGGACAAATAGCTTAAAAACTATTGTGATATTGAATATGTACTTATGCACTTCATCTCTTATTAAGTTGCTTGTTGTGCGATAACCATGTTTCTGGGGACGCCATCAACTATTCTTTGTTGAATATCATGTGAGTTGCTATGCATGTCCGTCTTGTCTCGAAGTAAGAGAGATCTACCACCTTTATGGTTGGAGCATGCATATTGTTAGAGAAGAACATTGGGCCGCTAACTAAAGCCATGATTCATGGTGGAAGTTTCAGTTTTGGACATATATCCTCAATCTCATATGAGAATAATAATTGTTGCCACATGCTTATGCATAAAAGAGGAGTCCATTATCTGTTGTCCATGTTGTCCCGGTATGGATGTCTAAGTTGAGAATAATCAAAAGCGAGAAATCCAAAATGCGAGCTTTCTCCTTAGACCTTTGTACAAGCAGCATGGAGGTACCCCATTGTGACACTTGGTTAAAACATGTGCATTGCAAAGATCCGGTAGTCCAAGCTAATTAGGACAAGGTGCGGGCACTATTAGTATACTATGCATGAGACTTGCAACTTGTAAGATATAATTTACATGATACATATGCTTTATTACTACCGTTGACAAAATTGTTTCATGTTTTCAAAATCAAAGCTCTAGCACAAATATAGCAATCGATGCTTTTCCTCTATGAAGGACCATTCTTTTACTTTTAATGTTGAGTCAGTTCACCTATTTCTCTCCACCTCAAGAAGCAAACACTTGTGTGAACTGTGCATTGATTCCTACATATTTGCATATTGCACTTGTTATATTACTCTATGTTGACAATATCCATGAGATATACATGTTATAAGTTGAAAGCAACCGCTGAAACTTAATCTTCTTTTGTGTTGCTTCAATGCCTTTACTTTGAATTATTGCTTTATGAGTTAACTCTTATGCAAGACTTATTGATGCTCGTCTTGAAGTGCTATTCATGAAAAGTCTTTGCTTTATGATTCACTTGTTTACTCATGTCATATACATTGTTTTTATCGCTGCATTCATTACATATGCTTTACAAATAGTATGATCAAGGTTATGATGGCATGTCACTCCAGAAATTATCTGTGTTATCGTTTTACCTGCTCGGGACGAGCAGAACTAAGCTTGGGGATGCTGATACGTCTCCGACGTATCGATAATTTCTTATGTTCCATGCCACATTATTGATGTTATCTACATGTTTTATGCACACTTTATGTCATATTCGTGCATTTTCTGGAACTAACCTATTAACAAGATGCCGAAGTGCCGCTTGTCGTTTTCGCTGTTTTTGGTTTCGTAAATCCTAGTAACGAAATATTCTCGGAATTGGACGAAATCAACGCCCGTGGTCCTATTTTGCCACGAAGCTTCCGTAAGTCCGAAGAGGCGACGAAGAGGGGCCACGAGGGGCCCACACACTAGGGCGGCGCGGCCCCCTTGGCCGCGCCGACCCGTGGTGTGGGGCCCTCGTGCCGCCTCTTGACCTGCCCTTCCGCCTACAAATAGCCTCCGTTGCGAAACCCCCAGCACCGAGAGCCACGATACGGAAAACCTTACCGAGACGCCGCCGCCGCCGATCCCATCTCGGGGATCCAGGAGATCGCTCCGGCACCTCGCCGGAGAGGGGATTCATCTCCCCGAGGACTCTACGCCGCCATGGTCGCCTCCGGAGTGATGTGTGAGTAGTCTACCCTCGGACTATGGGTCCATAGCAGTAGCTAGATGGTTGTCTTCTCCCCATTGTGCTATCATTGTCGGATCTTGTGAGCTGCCTAACATGATCAAGATCATCTATCTCGTAATTCTATATGTTGTGTTTGTTGGGTTCCGATGAATAGAGAATACTTGTTATGTTGATTATCAAAGTTATATCTATGTGTTGTTTATGATCTTGCATGCTCTCCGTTACTAGTAGATGCTCCGGCCAAGTAGATGCTTGTAACTCCAAGAGGGAGTATTTATGCTCGATAGTGGGTTCATGCCTCGCATTGACACTGGGACAGAGGATGCAAAGTTCTAAGGTTGTGTTGTGTCAGTTGCCACTAGGGATAAAACATTGATGCTATGTCTAAGGATGTAGTTGTTGATTACATTACGCACCATACTTAATGCAATTGTCTGTTGCTTTGCAACTTAATACCGGAGGGGGTTCGGATGATAACCTCGAAGGTGGACTTTTTAGGCATAGATGCAGTTGGATGGCGGTCTATGTACTTTGTCGTAATGCCCAATTAAATCTCACTATACTCATCATGATATGTATGTGCATGGTCATGTCCTCTTTATTTGTCAATTGCCCAACTGTAATTTGTTCACCCAACATGCTGTTTATCTTATGGGAGAGACACCTCTAGTGAACTGTGGACCCCGGTCCAATTCTCTTTACTGAAATACAATCTACCGCAATACTTGTTCTACCGTTTTCTCGCAAACAATCATCTTCCACACAATACGGTTAATCCTTTGTTACAGCAAGCCGGTGAGATTGACAACCTCATCTGCTTCGTTGGGGCAAAGTACTTTGGTTGTGTTGTGCAGGTTCCACGTTGGCGCCGGAATCTCCGGTGTTGCGCCGCACTACATCCCGCCGCCATCAACCTTCAACGTGCTTCTTGGCTCCTACTGGTTCGATAACCTTGGTTTCATACTGAGGGAAACTTGCCGCTGTACGCATCACACCTTCCTCTTGGGGTTCCCAACGGACGCGTGTTGAACGCGTATCAGAGGTCCTTGGTCTTCATCCACCATATCAACTTCCTCTGGCTGTTCAGGCATATGGTTGTTAAGTTGCTCCTGCTGTTCCACTTCCATGGGTTGGGGTTGTTCTTGAACTGGCCCCATAGCCCAATGTCCCCACCCATCAGCAACCTCTGCATTATTCTGATCATTGAGCTGTGGTGGACCTGGGTCAAACAAAGGGGCAGGTAAGGCATGACCAGGCATGGGGTGAGGGTCTACTCCCTCATCAGGCACATGATCTTCATCTGGTGGCCCTCCTCCAAGGAGGTTTTGTTGCAACACTTCAACAAGAAAAGTCCAAGACTCTGCCTCTGGCCTTGAACTTTCAGTCATCCTAATAGTTCTTGGAATATCTTGGAGGTCAGTAACCCTCACCTTGACTAGGAATCTTCCCTTTCTATTTGGGTCCCTTTCCCACAGTAACAGAGATCCAATATCAGAAAAACAAGCATTCAAATCTTCAGTTGTCATGTGATCTAAAGGAGGGCCAACTAGGAGCAACCAGACATCTCTGTTGAAAGTAACTCCCCTCCAGTTAGATCCCTCATCATGCTTGACAAAAGAGATAGTGACATCACCAAACTGATTAGGGCTAGAAGAAATAAGCCTGTCCCTGTCACTAACATTCCTGAACTGAACATATGTTGCGCCAAAGGGACAAGAATGCAGAGAGACAAAACCAACTCTAGCCACCTCTGTCAAGTACTCCCCTAGAACATATCATACATTGTCGAAAGTAACCAAACCTTCTGGGAAAGGATTAATGGTGGCGATGGCGTACTGTTGATGCTCCCTTGGGCGGCGCGGCACGACCACCCTCTTTACAGCGAACCTCCCCGCGATGTGCTGAATCTGGTAGCCGTGAGGGACAAAAGGTCTGGGATCGATGGGGATATTAGCCATTGTCGGAGTCAGAGCCTCCGACGGCTCAACGATGGTGGTCGGTGGCGGAGGCGGTTGCGGAGAAGACGAGGGTGGCGAATGCGAGGTGACAGATACGACAAAGGCAGGGATATTTTTTCCCCAAAACGGAATCCCAAAAAATCACTAAAAGAGGTAACTTCCTGAATTAAAAGTGCCGGCCCATGGGCCTTAACCAGGTAAGGTAACTGTCATTTGGCCATTTAACAGAACTGAAGGAGGGGAATTAAAAAAAGGGAATTAGACCCGGTGATGCGTGCAGTTTACACACGTCCGTTGGGAACCCCAAGAGGAAGGTGTGATGCATACAGTAGCAAGTTTTCCCTCGGTAAGAAACCAAGGTTATCGAACCAGTAGGAGTCAAGGAACACGTGAAGGTTGTCGGTGACGGAGTGTAGTGCGGCGCAACACCAGGGATTCCGGCGCCAACGTGGAACCTGCACAACACAATCAAAGTACTTTGCCCCAACGTAACAGCTGAGGTTGTCAATCTCACCGGCTTGCCGTAAACAAACGATTAACCGTATAGTGTGGAAGATGATGTTTGTTTGCGAAGAACAAGTAAATAACAAGTATTGCGATAGATTGTATTTCGTATGTAAAGAATGGACCGGGGTCCACAGCTCACTAGTGGTGTCTCTCCCATAAGATAAATAGCATGTTGGGTGAACAAATTACGATTGGGCAATTGACAAATAGAGAGGGCATAACAATGCACATACATATCACGATGATCGCTATGAGATTTAATCGTGGCATTACGACAAAGTACATAGACCGCTATCCAAGCATGCATCTATGCCTAAAAAGTCCACTTTCAGGTTATCATCCGAACCCCTTCCAGCATTAAGTTGCAAACAACTGCACAACCGCATTAAGTATGGTGCGTAATGTAATCAACACAAATATTCTTAGACAAAGCATCGATGTTTTATCCCTAGTGGCAACAAGACATCCACAACCTTAGAACTTTTTGTCACCGTCCTGCATTCAATGGAGGCATGAACCCACTATCGAGCATAAATACTCCCTCTTGGAGTTACAAGTATCAACTTGGCCAGAGCCTTTACTAGCAACGGAGAGCATGCAAGAACATAAACAACACATATATGATAGATTGATAATCAACTTGACATAGTATTCCATATTCATCGGATCCCAACAAACACAACATGTAGCATTACAAATAGATGATCTTGATCATGATAGGCAGCTCACAAGATCTAACGTGATAGCACAATGAGGAGAAGAGAACCATCTAGCTAGTGCTATGGACCCATAGTCCAGGGGTGAACTACTCACACATCGATCCGGAGGCGATCATGGCGATGAAGAGTCCTCCGGGAGATGATTCCCCCTCCGGCAGGGGTGCCGGAGGCGATCTCCTGAATCCCCCGAGATGGGATTGGCGGCGGCTGCGTCTCTGGAAGGTTTTCCGTATCGTGGCTCTCGGTACAGGGGGTTTCGCGACGAAGGCTATAAGTAGGCGGAAGGGCAGAGTCGGAGGGCTGACGAGGGACCCACCCCATAGGGCGGCGCGGGCCCCCCATAGGCCGCGCGGCCCTATGGTGGCAGCGCCTCGTCGCCCCACTTCGTAACCCTTTCGGTCTTCTGGAAGCTTCGTGGAAATATAAGCCCCTGGGCGTTGATTTCGCCCAATTCCGAGAATATTTCCTTTGTAGGATTTCTGAAACCAAAAACAGCAGAAAACAACAACTGGCTCTTCGGCATCTCGTCAATAGGTTAGTGCCAGAAAATGCATAATAATGACATAAAGTGTGTATAAAACATGTGAGTATCATCATAAAAGTAGCATGGAACATAAGAAATTATGGATACGTTTGAGACGTATCACCCGGCAAAGTTGCACGAAATGTTGATCTATTTGAAGGAAAGCCTTGATGCGGATGAGCGAAATCCATGGGAATAGCCGTTTGTTGGGGAGAGAAATCCTCGGGCGCCAAAGGAGGGTGACTAGGAGGATATTGCATGCGTTGAAACACCGACAAGCGCTCAGAGTTTGTAAAGGAAGATTTTTTCCTTTTTACCACCTGCCATTCTGAATCAGATTCTTTGTAATATTTCTTCTCTTCAATCAACCAATTTGGACCACCTTTGCCCCAAAGATTAATGAACAATTCAATCATAGGGGTGCAAACTTTTGATTCATTGTAAATTTCAAACCCTACTGTTGTTGAAGCCACGGAGAATTGGTAGCTTCTATCTCTTAAATGTTTAACTTTGAAGGAAGAAGCAATGCCTCCAAAGCAGGATTGTAGAGCAATAGCCACAGTATGAATATCCAGTTTAAAGCTAGCTCTACCAAAAGAGACCACAAGCAAAAAAGCTCTTCTATGTGATGCATTGGCAGGTGCAATAGGATGGCCAAACTTACGTTTGCATGCTGCTTGAAAAGAGACTCCTTTAGAGAAATCCAAAGCAAGAACATCCTTTGTGCCTTGTGAAATATTGGTCTTCTGATGACTGTCTGGCTTTGAATTCGACGATTTCAGAATATTCACTCCTAAGGCCAAGGAATCCGAAATAGTGCGTTCACCCACAACAACAGTGTGAGATATTAGGTCCAGGATCAAACCAGGATGAACCCTCTCATTTTCCAAAAGAAACCTGGCATCCAAAACCTATTCATGGGTGTCAAGAAGAACCAGCCTCTTGGCTTGAGGTCTCAACAGCAGAAAAGCTTGAAAAGTGCTAGAACCATCATTAAAAGAAGAGCAAGATGCCTTCCAACGAATAGGAGGAGCTTCTGGCAAGGAGGGTGCCTTAAGAGAAATCGATGATTTTACCACTTGAGCAAAACTCCTTGAGTTGTTAACACTCTTATGAGCAGGGGAATGTACATCCTCCTCCCGAGGAATAATTGAAGAGCCAATGCATTCACCAACCAAAATAGAGTGATCCTTGAAGTCCAGAATATGACCAGGGTAGAAAACCTCCCCATCACACAAAGATTTACCAACCAACCAGGACTTACCCTGTACTATCATGTCATATTTTGGCTCGCCAGTAGTTACAATTATACTGAACTTTTAGACTCTTCAAAAATGATTTTTTTGATGATGTAGCGAATACAACTTTTATTAATATTTAGCATAGATATCTACATAGTTCTGTTGCCACATGTACAACTATAATGTATAGAAATGAACTTGCTTTGTGAAATTATACGAAAGGCTCATCCTTGAATTGTTTTTGACAATTGTGTGAAGTGTATAGTACAATTGTTCCATGTACACAAGGCCATTATATTATTTTCACATAACAAAAAAAACTAATTAATGTGTGATTAATCACTTAGCATACCCATAGTTTCACATGGTAATTATACATGTTGCATGGAGTGCCTCCTTTTTGGTTGCATGTAACATTCACACTAATAAGCAGTGTTATTATGATGGATACACTAAATCAATTATTTTATGGCCGTTTATATCTATGGAATGCATTTTTTGAAGTGGCATTGTAATTAGAGATAGAAGGAGTGAAGATTTCTAAAGCTTACCTAGAAAAATACCTAAATAGAGGTTTCTCGTATATGGCGAGTTAACCATAATATTTGAAACTTCTAGAGTAAAATTAAACGCATGGACATGAATCATTGTTTTGTCATGGTTAAATGTGGCTTATAAGTTACAATGGTTTAAAATATAATTAGATAATGTGTGCATGATCCATGAACATAAAATGACGTGGATTGTACTATTCTTTCCTCATCCCCGACCCTTCTGTTGTCTGGCTTGCAGATCTTGAAGCAGGGGAGGAGGGTACCACTAGAAAAAGACCAACCTTCGCGAAGGGAAACCGCGTCCCACCAAATGTACGAGAAGCTGACGCGTGTCGTGACTGCCGTCCCGCGCGAAGCCGCCTGCGCGAGTACGCGCGTGAGTCCGTCCCGCGCGAAGCCGCGTGCACGAGTACGCGCTTCGTACGACGCGAGTACTTGCTCCTCATGTACGCGCACTGCCGCGCCCTATACGCGCGCTCGCTCCACACGTCCCCAGCTAGCTAGTACGTGCACTGCCACGCGAGTACGCCGCGAGCTAGCCAGCCAACTCTCACCATATCAAGTACAAAACGATGCAGCTAGCTCACTACGTGTATGTTTTTGTTTTTTTATTATCAAAACATAGGTACAGTCGTGCATAACAGCGGGTACAACTGCACACACGAGCAGGTACAGTCACGCACAACACACGAGTACAGTTGAACACAGAGCTAGTACAAGTACAGTCACGCACACGAGCAGGTACAGTTGCGCACACGAGCAGGTACAGTCACGCACAACACACGAGTACAGTTGAACACAGAGCGAGTACAAGTACAGTCACGCACACGAGCAGGTACAAACGCGCACACGAGTAGGTACAGTCGAGAACACGAGCAAGTACATGTACAGAAGTACAGTGACGCACACGAGCAGGTACAGTCGCGCGTAAGTACAAGTACAGTCCCGCACATGGGCGAGTACAGTTAGCGAGTAAAGAGAAAAATTGCATCAAATACACTAAAAACAGAAGTACTTATCAGTTGAAACACAGGTACAGTTAGATACACACCACAGGTACAATCATAATATTATTGGAAGTAAGAAAAAAAAGTATCTCCAAACCTATCAACATGGGATCTAGTTTTGAAGAACTCGACGCGAAGATCTCAAAAGTGAAAACGGTTCGCAATTTGGACTTACGGTTCTCAAGATATTTCATTTTAAAAAAACGAATCTAGAAGAAAAAGGGAAAAACTGAGAGAACCCAGTCTTCTCTCTCCTCCCTCATCCCCACCTTGCTTCCCCTTGCGACACGTGGCGAGCAGGGAGACCACTTCACAGAGATTTTCTGGCACCACAGCGCACCACTTGTCACGTGCGGAGCGAGTTCTGTTCCCTTCGCGAAGGTCGGCCTTTTTCTAGAGTTTTCGAGGGGAGGACGCTGTCGTTGCCAAGACGCACACCAAATCTAGTAGGCCCTTGGTGGGCCGTCCTGCCTCCCTCGCTCACGCTCGGAGACGCACGCTCGATTTTCCACCGCAGATGTTTCCGAGCAGTCTGATGCAACGGGAGGCTCCGACTCCTAATCGACCATGAGCTGAGCCACAGCAGTTCAAGACTAGTTCGTTCCGGAGACCGGAGTCCCATGGAGCACCCCACTATCCTTTATATACAAGTCCATTGTGCAGCTTCCTAGCCCACGAATCGCACAGCAACAAGCAACAACCGAAATCATCGCTAGCTCGATCTCGCCGGCCGGCCGATCTATAGCGTTTTAAGGAGCGCACGATAGGATCGACATGGCGGGGCACAAGCCGAGCGTCAACCACTTCGCGTTCCTGGACCGGAGCGACCCCGGCGACAAGTGCCTCAGAGACTTCGACGCGGCCAAGAACGCGGCGACGCCAGCGGCAAGCCTCACCCAGGAACTTTTCGGCAACGCCTACCCATCTGCTCGGGACTACATAATCAGGCGAAACCAGCTGGAGAGACAGGCGGCGCAGGCGAAAAGGCGCGCCGCCAAGGTCCAGGCCGACGGTGCAAAGTTAGGTGGGTATAGCAATGGATCATCCCGTCAGCAGCAGCAGCCCGGCATGTCGGGTGGATACAAGCCATCATATAACCAGAACGGAGCGTCAAGGAGGCAGCAGCAACCTGGCGTGGCGCAAGGCATGGAGGCGCCGCTCGCGCCCGTGCAGGCTCCGCCGCCGCAGCCTCCGAGCCTATATGACATCAACGAGTTCCCTTCGTTGAACTAGTTCTAGACGATCGAGTAGGTTTGTTTTTTTGCATATTTATACCTTTTCCACATGTTCTCTGGTAGATCATGCTCTTCTTTGTGCCTGCTGTTAGTTTGCTTCCTGTACATACTCGAGCAATCATGTTCCCACTTTACCAATCGAAGAATAATTTGTTACTCTTCATGCTACGCTCGATACTGAGAGGCCACAGGGGGTTAATTTTCTACATGTATTAATTCTCAGAATCAAAACACATCCAGGTAGTGCTCTCTAAAACCAATCTCAAATACTTATTATCAACTCCCTCAGATCAAATCAGAGTTCATCCTGTTTTTTCAAAAGAAAAACTTTGAGTATTATCTATTTATTTTTAGAAAAAATATCACTACTAATAATTATTTAACGAAAAATATGAATATATTTGGTACAGAGAAATTTTCAACCCACTGATTTATTGGTTTTCACATAAAAAGATTGGACCCCATTGCGACGGGCTTGTCGGCGAGGGAGCCTCCTGGCGTGACGGCCCACCTAATATGCGTGGCTAAAAGTAGTTGTGGGACCAAATATTTTAGAAAAAAAGTCAAAAGTTGGTGCGATCCAAACCTTCGGTTCCAAAATCGTTGGCTAAGATCACGGCGTCCAGTGAGATTAAAATCTCATGTGGACACGATTTAAAATCCTACTCCCTCCTATTCATATTACTTGATAGTAATATAGATATATCTAGACACATTTTAGCTGTAGATACATCTATTTTAGCATCAAATAATATGGATCAGAGGAACTAAAAGATTCACTAGTGCTACGTTGTTTCTTTATGATCCAAATATACTACTATATTGGTGCTTGCACCAATTTGTTGGTGAGTACATGCTTTCCTAAAAAGTATGCAGTCAAATTTGTTTATTTTTTCACTGAAAAAATTAAAAGTTGACAGGGATAAGAGAAAATAATATACTCCCTCCATTCATGATTTTGGTTCAAATTTGAACTAAACCCACGAAAGAGATTTTGAAAAGGAGAAAGTAATTAGTTTGATCAAAATACATAGTTTAATTATTCTATGATTTTGTAGTAACATATATGTATAAAGCTAGCGGTCAAAATACTATGATATATTTAAGTTCAGTTATCGTTTGATCAACAAACTCTTTCGTTCCATATTATGGGTTACATGGTGGCGCTGTCATATGGTTCAACCTTATATCATTTCTGGCTTGATGGCACCAGGTTGCATAATGAAATGAAATGATATATATAATGCCATGTACAGTATAAATCGATGTCCTCTTCGGATCACATAGTATAAAATAAAAAAAACATGAATTTCAAAGGAATATAAATATGAAAAATAGGATGGTGAAATACATATATATGAAAGTTGTAAAGCACATAAAAAGCATATTTAAAATGCATCAAACCCATGGAATGGGTGTAAATAAGTGTTTTCCATTTGAGTCCATGATGAGCTGGTGCCTGGTGCAGCGGGTTACCATATGGCATACACGATGGGCCCATTGCATGACCTCGCCTTCGACCCTTGTCGTTGTCCATGAACGTAAAAAAATATCTCAAGTTATATGACTCATATCAGAACTTAAACCAAAAATTGATCATAAATTTAAATGAGTTACTCTAAAATCTCATTGATGTTTGAAGATCAGTCCTTTGACGTGTACTTTGTTAGATGTATATATCTGTCTATTGTAGTTTCCCCATATGTTAGGGAGCTTTCTGCATATGTGCACATGTACATGTACTATATATTGTGGCATTTGGCCCCCTGATAATACAACAAGCATATTTCCCTAACATGGTATCAGAGCTAAAGTTGATCCTCCTCCTCTAGTCCGTACGTCCGACGTTCAAGCTTGTTCTGGCCGATCCAGTTTCTCTCTCCGCGCCGGTTGACTTCCCTGCCCGACGCCTGCCCGATCCGTGCTGCTCCCCGCCCCGACGCCTGCCCGACCCCGTCGCTCCCGACACCGTCTGCTGCTCTCGGAAGATCGCCAGGATCCGCCCGTGCCCGTGCTCTCCCCTGCCGATCTGCCCCGTGCGTGGCCGCCTCGGCCGCGTGAGGCCCGCCCGCTCGCCGGCCGCCCGCCTCCCCCGCCGGCCGTTGTCCCTCCGCCGGCCGCCCGCCTCCCCAGCCGGCCATCGCCCCTCCGCCGGCCGCCCGCCTCCCCCTCCGGCCGTCGCCCCTCCTCCGACCGCCTCCCGCCGCTGGCCGCCCGGCCACCTGCCCCGCCGGCCGTTTGCCCCGGGCTCCTCCCGTCGCACGCCAGGACCCAACGCCCAGGAGTCCAGGACTCGCTCGATCTCGAGCGCTCCCGTGCCGCCGGCCCGTTCTAGTTGACTTCGATCAAAAAAATCAAAAAAAAAAGTACTGTCGTCGGCTGTTGTTACCCGATGTCTTCTTCCGCTGATCCCGCCTTATCTTTGGGCCTCCCTTCGGTACTTGGTATTTGTCCGCTGCCTCCGTGTATGACGGCTAGCCATTCTTCGTCGCCATTTGCGGCCTCTTCACGCGGCTCTGCCCGCGCTTCGCCGACTTCGTCTACGTCGGCCCGTCGCTCTACATCGACTTTTGCGGCCTCTTCCTGCGGTTATGGCCGCGCTTCGTCGACTCCGTCTGCGTCGGCTTGCCGCTCTACATCGACTTTCGCAGCCTCTTCACGTGGTTATGACCGCGCTTTGCCGACTCTGTCTTCATCGGCATGTTGCTCTCCGCCGCCCCCTTTGGTGGCCTCTGTGCGTGTGGGTGATAGCTCCTCGTCGGCACCTGATTGTACGTCGACCTCTCCAGTCGTGCCCCTCTCTGCGCATGAGATAGCGCAGCTTCACCGCTCGCTTGATGCTTGGGATTCCGAGCTTACGTCGGCAGCCTCGTGGTCCGAGTCTCCGCCCTCGTCCTCATTGCACCTACTGTGGCAAGGTTGGCCACACTTCCTCCACCTCGCCGGACGCGGGATCCCGGTTTACGTCGGCCAGTTCCAGGATCGTCGCCAGGCTGGCTCTTCGAGATCTTCTGCAGTTACACTCTCTGATCAGGACATTCTCAGGGGTCTTCGTGGTCTGCTCGCTACTCCAGACTCTTCCTCGCCGATCGCTGCTGGTTCTGTGACTGGCTCTTCTGGCACTGCGCGACCACCACTTTCTACACAGTCAGGTACGTCCCTGTGGTATCTGGATTCTGGAGCTTCCTTTCATATGACCTCTGTCAACACCCGGATTTTTAAGTCCAGATGCCTATTATGCCATTCCTCGCAATCCCAGGAATATTGTTTTTGCGAGACATAATAGATTGATATCACAACACATCATTCATTACAACACATAATCGTCTTACGAATAAAGGATCACATGATCCAGTCTTATTACATAACACATAGCGGAAGCGAAAGTAGCGTAGTAGTAGTCCATCTATTCCACAGGCAACTGTTGACGTCAGGAGTGATCCTAGTTGTCGTAGACGTCCTGCTGTCCTTCTTCGTGGTTCCGGTACTCGTCTTCATAGTCCGGTCATTTGAATAGCCAGGGACACAGCCATGAGTACTTTAAAGTACTCGCAAACTAATACTCGGGTAAATACTATCAACTATAGTAAGGGGGTTCTAAGCTCTAGTTTCATTTGCATAAAGCCAGTTTTATTTCATAAGCACTTTAATAAACCAAAACCTCTTCATTTGACTAACTTACTCAAGTGGGAACATTAGTGTCATTCCCACAACTCAGTTGTGTGATTCAAAGTCGAAGTCACCTTTCAAATCAAGTCACAATTCACCTTTCATATTTTCGGAAAAATTCTGATGACGGAACAGTATGGCCTTTCCAACTGTCCATAATCGCGGACGCGGCTATTCGAATAGGTTAAACTCTGCAGAGGGTGTACACTTGTGCCACAACAATTGCAATAGTTCGTCAGGGGTAACTGGCCCTGATTTATGGTACGCAGTACGCGAACTACCAATCCTAACCTTTCATTTACATAGTCTAGTATAGTCACCTCTCCCCATGAGCTTGGCCTCCCAGTGAAGACACGCGGTCAGCCTGGGAACTGCACAGGGCTTGGGCCGGACATTCACCTCATTTCACATCATTTCACATCATTTCACCAGTAACGGAGGCAGCCTCGGCTTAACCCCTATGACGCTTGTTTAGAGGGAACCCATACTAAAATACATAAGTTTCCAGCTAAGCCTTACCCAGATTCAGGTATTGTGGGGGTACTTGTAAAATTGGAATGGTATCGCATCCGAACCCAACCATCAGTGTTTTTGGTAAAATTCACCAAGTCATTCACCAGTCATATTCACCTTCAAAATCTCTCAATAGAATGACTCATCATTCCAAGGTTTTCAAAGTCATTTCAATTCACAAGTTCCCAAATAGAGTAGTCACTTTTAATATTGAGCACTAGCAACTAGTTATGAGGGGTGCTAAGTATCTTGGAGCTTGCTAGGCTAAGTGTGATTCTCTTGTACTACTCTATAACTCAACTAAGTGAATCATAAATCAAAAAGTAACTTTGATAAATAAAATCAAGTAAAGCTGGTAAAGTAAAAACTTGGGATAGGTTCATGAAGTAAAATGTAATGGTGCCTTGCTCTTGTAGAGCTTTGCACTTGGCAAGAATATAAACTTGCAACCAAAATAGTTTGCATTAGTCTAGCTTGCATTGGTAATAGCTTGCCTTGAGTGGTGATGTGATCAAAGTTTTCTTGCTCTTCCTCTTGGTAGAAAACCTCTTCCTCTTGATAGTCTCCGGTACTAGCGTCTATAAACGAATACGAGGATACAATCACCAAACAACACTTAAGTATTCTTAATTAGCCTTAATGGCTCACACAATTGATCTAGCATCACTACTTACATTTATTCACAAATTATGCTAGGGTTTCTTTATTTAACATTAGGAAAATAATTTCCTCTCATTTAAAGTTGAAATTAGGGTTTCTCTTTGGTTTGGAGAAATAATTTCCTCTCATTGAATCTTCTTAAGATTTAATCTTCTCAATTAACCAGTGATGATCACATGTTGACCAAGATCAACACTTCACACTTAATATTTGAGAAAAGTGCTTTAAATGAGATTCATCATCTCATGTGATTTAAATAACTAGTGTAATTTAAGTACTATGTTGATTTAAATTCTACAATTGAGCAAGTAGGAACCTAAGAAATTAAAGGTCAACACATTACTTCATAAAGCTTGAGACAATGATTTAAATGAGGTGCTACACCTCATAGATTTAATTTCCTAAAATTTGAAATAGTTTAAATGGGCTAGTATTGACTACATAGCCAATATTTTGCTTCTAGCCCATGATCATGTACAGAACATATATCATATTTTTACATAATAAATTAGAGTTTGTTACATGTGAATTATTTCAATTGGATTCACTTCAAAATTCCAAATGGTTGATTTTTAAGATTTATTTGAATACTGAAAAGTATCTGTTTTGTTATTTTTGCTATTCCAAAACTACACAAGATATGGGGTTGAATCCAGTGGCAAAATGTAGATAATTTCATGGGCTTTCCAGAGATATGCATTTTGCTAAATTTGGTTCAGTAGTTTGAAAGTTATTCAAATTTGAATAAAGCATCAGTATTTGAAATTTGCTGAAACTAAATATTTGAATTAAACACAAATGGGCTAGGCGGGAAACTGGATGGGCCGAAATGGGTTTAAACACAGGAACTGGCCCAGTAACGCTTCAGTGCTTGGTGGGCTGTCCAGAGGTGGGGCCTACATGTCAGTGGCTTTGTTTCACCGAAGCGGTACCTTGTGATGTCGACCGTTGGATTAAGAGATGATCGCACGGCCGTAGTTCGTCTTCTTCTCCGGCGAGAGGAGGGCGTGCTGGCGACGGAGGTAGGGGGTCGGAGGGCGTCCTAGGCCGCCGACGATCGAGGGAGAGGGGCGAGGCGACGTTGTCGATGGTGTAGAGGCCCCTGGTACAGCGGCGAGGCTTGGGGCGGCTCCAGGCGATGCAGATGCTCTGCGGGCTCCGGCGGGAACGAGCTTGCGATTGAAGCTTCTCCGGCGAGGTAAGGTCAAATTGGTGGGTGGAGAAGGGGCAAGGATGAGAGGGGGCAGTTTGTGTGAAGAATCGAGGCTCAGAGCTTCTCTATTTATATTGGATGGAGGGGTGCCGTGGATGTGGCGGAAGGTCGACGACGACAATGGTGCTACGGGTTGAGAAAGGGCAAGGCGAGGTGCGCATCGTGTAGGCGACGTCTAGGCGAGGCTCTGGGTGTAGCTGGCGCGTCCAGGGGATGATGGGAGCGTGATACGTCTCCGACGTATCGATAATTTCTTATGTTCCATGCCACATTATTGATGATATCTACATGTTTTATGCACACTTTATGTCATATTCGTGCATTTTCTGGAACTAACCTATTAACAAGATGCCGAAGTGCCGATTGTCTGTTTTCTGCTGTTTTTGGTTTCAGAAATCCTAGTAACGAAATATTCTCGGAATTGGACGAAATCAACGCCCGGGTTCCTATTTTGCCCGGAAGCATCCAGAACACACGAGAACCGCCGAGAGAGGGGCACGGGCCCACCGGACCATAGGCCGGCGCGGCCGGGGGTGGCCCGCGCCCCCCTATAGTGTCGTCGCCTCGTTGACCTCCTGACGCCGCCTCTTCGCCTATATAAAGCCCCTGGACCTAAAACCTCGAGACGGAAAAGCCACGGTACGAGAAACCTTCCAGAGCCGCCGCCATCGCGAAGCCAAGATCCGGGGGACGAGAGTCTCTGTTTCGGCACGCCGCCGGGACGGGGAAGTGCCCCCGGAAGGCTCCTCCATTGACACCACCGCCATCTCCATCAACGCTGCTGTCTCCCATGAGGAGGGAGTAGTTCTCCATCGAGGCTCGGGGCTGTACCGGTAGCTATGTGGTTCATCTCTCTCCCTATGTACTTCAATACAATAATCTCATGAGCTGCCTTACATGATTGAGATTCATATGATGATGCTTGTAATCTAGATGTCATTATGCTAGTCAAGTGAATTTTACTTATGTGATCTCCAGGAGACTCCTTGTCCCACGTGTGTAAAGGTGACGAGTGTGTGCACCGTGTGGGTCTCTTAGGCTATATTTCACGAATACTTATTCACCTGTTATGAATGGCATAGTGAAGTGCTTATTTATATCTCTTTATGATTGCAATGTGTTTTGTATCACAATTTATCTATGTGCTACTCTAGTGATGTTATTAAAGTAGTTTTATTCCTCCCGCACGGTGTAATGGTGACAGTGTGTGCATCCGTGTTAGTACTTGGCGTAGGCTATGATTATGATCTCTTGTAGATTATGAAGTTAACTATTGCTATGATGGTATTGATGTGATCTATTCCTCCTACATAGTGTGAAGGTGACAGTGTGCATGCTATGTTAGTACTTGGTTTAGTTGTGTTGATCTGTCATGCACTCTAAGGTTATTTAAATATGAACATTGAATATTGTGGAGCTTGTTAACTCCGGCATTGAGGGTTCGTGTAATCCTACGCAATTAGTGGTGTTCATCATCCAACAAAAGAGTGTAGAGTATGCATTTATCTATTCTATTATGTGATCAAAGTTGAGAGTGTCCACTAGTGAAAGTCTAATCCCTAGGCCTTGTTCCTAAATATCGCTATCGCTGCTTGTTTACTTGTTTTACCGTGTTACTACCGCTGCATTACTACTGCTTGTTTACTTGTCCCGGGCAAAGCACTTTTCTCGGTGCCGTTGCCACTTGCTCATACTTATTTATACCACCTGTATTTCACTATCTCTTCGCCAAACTAGTGCACCTATTAGGTGTGTTGGGGACACAAGAGACTTCTTGCTTTGTGGTTGCGGGGTTGCATGAGAGGGATATCTTTGACCTCTTCCTCCCCGAGTTCGATAAACCTTGGGTGATCCACTTAAGGGAAACTTGCTGCTGTTCTACAAACCTCCGCTCTTGGAGGCCCAACACTGTCTACAAGAATAGAAGCACCCGTAGACATCAAGCTATTTTCTGGCGCCGTTGCCGGGAGGAAAGGTAAACGGCACTCACACACCGGATCCCGGCAACGAAGCTATTTTCTGGCGCCGTTGCCGGGGAGGAAAGGTAAAAGGTACTCACACTCCGGATCTCGGCTATTAAGCTATTTTCCGGCGCCGTAAGTACTCGAAGCTATTTCCTTTAGATCCTACAATTGCATCTTTTTGTTTCTTGTTTACACTAGTAAGGCATAATGGAAAACAACAAAAATATGAGAGATCTTTATGAACTTTATCTTGAATTAGGACATGATGTGTTTGAAGAGAGAATTAAAAAACCCATGGAACTTTATATGCATGCTAATGGGAATGTTATTAATATGAATGCTTTGAACACTATTGTTGCTAATGCTATGGAAAATTCTGAGCTTGGGGAAGCTGGTTTTGATGAGCATGATCTTTTTAGTCCCCCAAGTATTGAGGAGAAAATTTACTTTGATGATATTTTGCCTCCTATTTATGATGATTATAATGATAGTAGTCTTTTGGTACCGCCTGTTATGGAGGATGAATTTGATTATGATTACAATATGCCTCCTATATTTGATGATTGCTACTTTGTTGAATTTGCTCCCACTACAACTACTAATAAAATTGATTATGCTTATGTGGAGAGTAATAATTTTATGCATGAGACTCATGATAAGAATGCTTTATGTGATAGTTATATTGTTGAGTTTGCTCATGATGCTACTGAAAGTTATTATGAGAGAGGAAAATATGGTTGTAGAAATTTTCATGTTACTAAAACACCTCTCTGTATGCTTAAAATCTTGAAGTTGAGCTTGTTTAGTTTTTCTATGCTTGTTGCATTATGCTTCTTGAATTTGTTTATTTACAAGATTCCTTTGCATAGGAAGCATGTTAGACTTAAATGTGTTTTGAATTTGCCTCTTGATGCTCTCTTTTGCTTCAACTACTATTTCTTGCGAGTGCATCATTAAAACTGCTGAGCCCATCTTAATGGCTATAAAGAAAGAACTTCTTGGGAGATAACCCATGTGTTATTTTGCTACAGTACTTTGTTTTATATTTGTGTCTTGGAAGTTGTTTACTACTGTAGCAACCTCTCCTTATCTTAGTTTTGTGTTTTGTTCTGCCAAGTAAAGTCGTTGATAGTAAGGTTCATACTAGATTTGGATTACTGCGCAGAAACAGATTTCTTTGCTGTCACAAATATGGGCAAAATTCTCTGTAGGTAACTCAGAAAATTATGCCAATTTACGTGAGTGATCCTCAGATATGTACGCAACTTTCATTCAATTTGAGCATTTTCATTTGAGCAAGTCTGGTGCCCTTTTAAAATTCGTCTTTACGGACTGTTCTGTTTTGACAGATTCTGCCTTTTATTTCGCATTGCCTCTTTTGCTATGTGGGATGGATTTCTTTGTTCCATTAACTTCCAGTAGCTTTGGGCAATGTCCAGAAGTGTCAAGAATGATTGTGTCACCTCTGAACATGTGAGTTTTTGATTATGCACTAACCCTCTAATGAGTTTGTTTCGAGTTTGGTGTGGAGGAAGTTTTCAAGGGTCAAGAGAGGAGGATGATATATTATGATCAAGGAGAGTGAAAGCTCTAAGCTTGGGGATGCCCCGGTGGTTCACCCCTGCATATTTCAAGAAGACTCAAGCGTCTAAGCTTGGGGATGCCCAAGGCATCCCCTTCTTCATCGACAAATTATCAGGTTCCTCCCCTGAAACTATATTTTTATTCGGTCACATCTTATGTACTTTACTTGGAGCGTCGGTTTGTTTTTGTTTTTGTTTTGTTTGAATAAATGCTTGTGTGGGAGAGAGACACGCTCCGCTGTTGCATATGGACAAGTATGTCCTTAGGCTTTACTCATAGTATTCATGGCGAAGTTTCTTCTTCGTTAATTTGTTATATGGTTGGAATTGGAAAATGATACATGTAGTAATTGCTATAATGTCTTGGGTAATGTGATACTTGGCAATTGTTGTGCTCATGTTTAAGCTCTTGCATCATATGCTTTGCACCCATTAATGAAGAAATACATAGAGCATGCTAAAATTTGGTTTGCATATTTGGTCTCTCTAAAGTCTAGATAATTTCTAGTATTGAGTTTTGAACAACAAGGAAGACGGTGTAGAGTCTTATAATATTTACAATATGTCTTTTATGTGAGTTTTGCTGCACCATTCATCCTTGTGTTTGTTTCAAATAACCTTGCTAGCCAAAACCTTGTATCGAGAGGGAATACTTCTCATGCATCCAAAATCCTTGAGCCAACCACTATGCCATTTGTGTCCACCATACCTACCTACTACATGGTATTTCTCCGCCATTCCAAAGTAAATTGCTTGAGTGCTACCTTTAAATTTCCATTCTTCACCTTTACAATATATAGCTCATGGGACAAATAGCTTAAAAACTATTGTGGTATTGAATATGTACTTATGCACTTTATCTCTTATTAAGTTGCTCGTTGTGCGATAACCATGTTCACTGGGGATGCCATCAACTACCTTTTGTTGAATTTCATGTGAGTTGCTATGCATGTTCGTCTTGTCTGAAGTAAGGGCGATCTACCACCTTATGGTTAGAGCATGCATATTGTTAGAGAAGAACATTGGGCCGCTAACTAAAGCCATGATCCATGGTGGAAGTTTCAGTTTTGGACATATATCCTCAATCTCATATGAGAAAAATAATTGTTGTCACATGCTTATGCATAAAAGAGGAGTCCATTATCTGTTGTCTATGTTGTCCCGGTATGGATGTCTATGTTGAGAATAATCAATAGCAAGAAATCCGATGCGAGCTTTCTCCTTAGACCTTTGTACAGGCGGCATAGAGGTACCCCTTTGTGACACTTGGTTAAAACATGTGCATTGCGATGATCCGGTAGTCCAAGCTAATTAGGACATGGTGCGGGCACTATTAGTATACTATGCATGAGGCTTGCAACTTGTAAGATATAATTTACATGATACATATGCTTTATTACTACCGTTGACAAAATTGTTTCTTGTTTTCAAAATCAAAGCTCTAGCACAAATATAGCAATCGATGCTTTCCTCTTTGAAGGACCATTCTTTTACTTTTATTGTTGAGTCAGTTCACCTATTTCTTTCCATCCCAAGAAGCAAACACTTGTGTGAACTGTGCATTGATTCCTACATACTTGCATATTGCACTTGTTATATTACTCTATGTTGACAATATCCATGAGATATACATGTTATAAGTTGAAAGCAACCGCTGAAACTTAATCTTCCTATGTGTTGCTTCAATGCTTTACTTTGAATTATTGCTTTATGAGTTAACTCTTATGCAAGACTTATTGATGCTTGTCTTAAAGTACTATTCATGAAAAGTCTTTGCTATATGATTCACTTGTTTACTCATGTCATATACATTGTTTTGATTGTTGCATTCACTACATATGCTTTACAAATAGTATGATCAAGGTTATGATGGCATGTCACTCCAGAAATTATCTTTGTTTATCGTTTACCTGCTCGGGACGAGCAGAACTAAGCTTGGGGATGCTGATACGTCTCCGACGTATCGATAATTTCTTATGTTCCATGCCACATTATTGATGATATCTACATGTTTTATGCACACTTTATGTCATATTCGTGCATTTTCCGGAACTAACCTATTAACAAGATGCCGAAGTGCCGCTGTCGTTTTCTGCTGTTTTTGGTTTCAGAAATCCTAGTAACGAAATATTCTCGGAATTGGACGAAATCAATGCCCAGGTTCCTATTTTGCCCGGAAGCATCCAGAACACACGAGAACCGCCAGAGAGGGGGCACAGGCCCACCAGACCATAGGCCGGCGCGGCCTGGGGGTGGCCCGCGCCCCCCTATAGTGTCGTCGCCTCGTTGACCTCCTGACGCCGCCTCTTCGCCTATATAAAGCCCCTGGACCTAAAACCTCGAGACGGAAAAGCCACGGTACGAGAAACCTTCTAGAGCCGCCGCCATCGCGAAGCCAAGATCTGGGGGACAGGAGTCTCTGTTCCGGCACGCCGCCGGGATGGGGAAGTGCCCCCAGAAGGCTCCTCCATCGACACCACCACCATCTCCATCAACGCTGCTGTCTCCCATGAGGAGGGAGTAGTTCTCCATCGAGGCTCGGGGCTGTACCGGTAGCTATGTGGTTCATCTCTCTCCCTATGTACTTCAATACAATAATCTCATGAGCTGCCTTACATGATTGAGATTCATATGATGATGCTTGTAATCTAGATGTCATTATGCTAGTCAAGTGAATTTTACTTATGTGATCTCCGGAGACTCCTTGTCCCACGTGTGTAAAGGTGACAGTGTGTGCACCGTGTGGGTCTCTTAGGCTATATTTCACATAATACTTATTCACTGTTATGAATGGCATAGTGAAGTGCTTATTTATATCTCTTTATGATTGCAATGTGTTTTGTATCACAATTTATCTATGTGCTACTCTAGTGATGTTATTAAAGTAGTTTTATTCCTCCCGCACGGTGTAATGGTGACAGTGTGTGCATCCGTGTTAGTACTTGGCGTAGGCTATGATTATGATCTCTTGTAGATTATGAAGTTAACTATTGCTATGATGGTATTGATGTGATCTATTCCTCCTACATAGTGTGAAGGTGACAAGTGTGCATGCTATGTTAGTACTTGGTTTAGTTGTGTTGATCTCGTCATGCACTCTAAGGTTATTTAAATATGAACATTGAATATTGTGGAGCTTGTTAACTCCGGCATTGAGGGTTCGTGTAATCCTACGCAATTAGTGGTGTTCATCATCCAACAAAAGAGTGTAGAGTATGCATTTATCTATTCTGTTATGTGATCAAAGTTGAGAGTGTCCACTAGTGAAAGTCTAATCCCTAGGCCTTGTTCCTAAATACTGCTATCGCTGCTTGTTTACTGTTTTACTCGTGTTACTACTGCTTGCGTTACTACTGCTTGTTTACTCGTCCCGGGCAAAGCACTTTTCTGGTGCCGTTGCCACTGCTCATACTTATTTATACCACCTCGTATTTCACTATCTCTTCGCCGAACTAGTGCACCTATTAGGTGTGTTGGGGACACAAGAGACTTCTTGCTTTGTGGTTGCAGGGTTGCATGAGAGGGATATCTTTGACCTCTTCCTCCCCGAGTTCGATAAACCTTGGGTGATCCACTTAAGGGAAACTTGCTGCTGTTCTACAAACCTCTGCTCTTGGAGGCCCAACACTGTCTACAAGAATAGAAGCACCCGTAGACATCAGAGCGCTCGGCTTGCTTCCGCGACAAGGACAGTACTGGGCGGCGGAATTGCGATCATGGCGATGGCGACGGTGCACGCGCGAGCTCTGGAGCATGTCTACGGCGTAGCTGGGGGTGCGGTGACGCTCGATGCAGAAGTAGAGGCTTAGGGGAGGACGGAGGCGATGGCACGACGGCGTGCTCTGGCGCGTCTAGTGACATGCCAGGGCGCGCTCACCGTGTGCCTGGCAGGTTTTCTGGCGTGTCTGGACACGCGTGTTCCGGCCAATGGCGTGCAAGGTTCGAGCCAGGGATGGTACCAGCAGGTTCAGTGAGGTGTGGGCTACCTAATTGACATGGTACTCGAGAGAGGGGAGGGCCAGAGAGATTGAGTGCTTGGGTGGCCGGCATGGGACTTGGCATGGCCAAAAGTTGATCATGGCTTCACTTTTCTTAGGGATGCAGGGCATAGGATGATGCAGGGATGGTACTAGAGCAACAATGATCAAAGGGAGAAAGGGGCTTAGGCAAGAATCCAGAGGATAATAGCATGTATTGCAATTTCCAGATTGCGTCTGCAAGGTGTTTGAGGAAATGGCCGCATGAAACTTTTGGTCGAATTTTAGAAATCTTTTTGGTGGAGCTCAATCATATAATTAAAGAGAAAGAATGGTGGTGGTGGTGTCCAATTTGGCAAAGGTTTGTGAGATTTCAAATTTGGGGTTATCTTCACATAGTTTCAAAGTCTCCTCTTGTCAAATCTATACCTGGTCAACCTGGTCAACATTAGCACTATTGGTCAACATGAAAGTTGTTCATTTTCACTTGGTCTTGGATGACATGGCAAAAGTTGACCAAGTTTGGTTGGAGAAAAGTCAAAGCCAGAGGGGTAAAGTGGTGAATATTTTATAAAGTGACCAAATGACCATTATCATATGTGTGGTGGTTTTGAGATTTCCTTTGATTTGATTCTTGTTTCTTTGTTGCATTTGTGTTTGTTTATCATATATAAGTATTCTACAAGCAAGAGATCAAGCAATGGTGGCCCTTAATGAAGATTTGCAAATTTGGCTAAGTGTATGTGAGTGAAATTGGGATTTTCTCACTATTTGGTTTCTCTCCATTTGATTTGACTTTTCTTTACTCTAATGTGATTCTTATTAGTTTAGAAACATTTTCCAACCATTGAAACCATTTCAAATGGTCTTGTTCAAAGATTTGCAAAAATGGCCATAACACATAAGAGGTGATGTGTCATATTTCATTAAACTTGTAAATTGTTCATCTTGCTTCACTTGGGCATGGGTTAGGGTCAACTTAGTATTAGGTTAGGTTTAGAGATGGTTTCCCATCATTTGGTCAAGGTTTAAAGTCATAGGGCAATAATTGGGTATTATGGATATGTGTCACATATGCCTCTATGCATATGTTGCATTTGAGTTTTAATTTGACTTGACTTGACCCAAATGGTGTTGTTGAGTGTTGAAATGGTATATAGGAGTGATCCCACCATTCACAACATGTCTTAGGGTCAAGACTTAATTTCCCATATTTGCTATTTTACTCTCATATGCCTCTATGGCATTTTTAGTTTCTTTTTATTTTCTTTGGAAACAACTTGGATTTGGTTTGATAAGTACTAGGTAAGGTGTATGAAGGTTTTCCAAACCTCTAGGCAAAGTAGAAAGGTCTAGGGTAAAGATTTGTAAAAAATAGCCATAGGCACATATACCTTTTTCTTATTTAATTTCCTTTTATTTTATTTTAACTAGGATGGTGAAAAGAGGTGTGAGGTTTAGGGTTTAAGATTATCTCAACATACTTTAACAAGCAATCATGGCAATAGCACAAGAATTAAGCAATATCACTATGTATCACACTTAATTTAATAAAAGTTTTTGTTGGTTCCAAAATTTGGAACTAGGGAAATTCATTTGTTTTGTTTTGAATTTTTGGGATGTTACAAACCCTTCCCCCTTAAACAAATCTCGTCCCGAGATTTTAAGAAAAGTTAGGTTCCTAAGAGAGATTGGGCATTTTGATTAACAGGAAGACATACTTGGCATGGTCTGGGGTGCTTCCTGAGCTTCAGTGGCAGTCATGTGGTAGAGACGGCCGTTGTTGTTGTTCTGGTTCCTTGATCTACCTGCGAAGCGACGCTATTGCTGAGCAGGTGCAGCGGTATTGGCGGCAATCTTTGCGAGCTTCTTGGGGCACTCATTGGAGTAGTGACCCACAACTCCACATTCATAGCAGTTGATTGTTGCCTTGTCTTTGGGGTTGATGGGGGTAGCATTGCTTCCAGTCCTTGGGGCAGTATTGGGGTTGTTGTTGTTTCCATTGTTGTTGTTGCCGTTGGGGTGGTTGTTGTTGTTGTTGTTGTGGCTGTTGTTGTTGTTGTTGCCTCCGGGCTTCGGGGGTCCTCCGTTGTTGTTGGTGTAGTTGGGGCGATAATTCTGAGCAGGGGGCTTGTTGTATCTTGGGGTGAATCCTCCAGAGGAGTTGTTGCGGTACTTCTGGGTATGGTGGGGTGGGTTCATCATTCTGCGCTTGCGGTTCTCATTGGCCTGATGCAGCTTTCCTTCCATCTGTATGGCTGAGTCTACGAGGGCTTCTAAGTCAGCGAACGGAATGTTCACCAACACAGTTTGCATCTCATCATGCAGTCCATTCAGAAATCTTTCCTTTCTCTTCTCGTTGGTGTCGGTCTCATCCGGGGCGTACCTTGACAGAGTAAGAAATCTGTCGCGGTATTCCACCACGGACATCCTTCCTTGCTTGAGTTCGCGGAACTCGTCTCTCATCTTCTTGATCAGTCCTTGGGGCACATGGTACTTGCTAAACTTCAGTTTGAAGTCTTCCCATGTCATCATCTGTCCCGCATTCATTGCACGGGCACTTGTCCACCAGGCTCTGGCAGGTCCTGACAGGTAGTGGGTGGCAAACAGTACTTTTTCTGCGGCTTCTACTCCAGCAACTTCGAGGTTGTTCTCCATGGTCTGGAGCCAGTCATCAGCATCAAGGGGCTCTTCAGTCTTGTTGAATACCGAAGGGTTGGTGTGTTGAAAGTTCTTCAGCTTCGATCCAGGGTGCTCGTGGTTTCCGTGGCCTTGATTGTTCTGAGCTATCTGTTGCAGTGCGGTAATGTTGGCTTGGCGTTCAGCTCTCTCGACTTCTCGGTCTGCCATCATCGTCTGTAGCAGTTGCATCATGGCATCCTGGGTGGTGTTGCGGGTTGGTGGGGCCATCTAAACATTGAGGTAGATGATAAGATAAGAGGGAAATTTCTATGGTTTGTTTGGTTAAAGTTTAAAAAGTTCATAATATTGAAAACTTGAGTAGTGTTGCGGGGGTAAAAACCAACAACACTTTTTCATTCATACCAAGCATCATACATTACAAATCTAACACACCGTGTGTTTGAAGAACCATTCATCGCTCTACGATACAAGGGGATCCTGATACAACTCACACATACGAAAGTGCTTTAAAAGAAACTACTCTTCAGGGGGGAATACTTCGTCTTCACGGGTAATGTGCTTGGCGAAAAGCGAGGGCGTTGTCCAACTCCTTGCGGGTCTTGTACAGCATGAAGTCGAGGTGTGCTACATAGTGGTTCATCTCCGTGTGCGGGGGCATGGTCATCGGTCTTCCGGTGGGGTCATGTCTTGGGTAGTAGATGAAGCGAGTGTTCTTAATCTTGTTCTCATTTTGTCCACACAGACGAGAAATTGCTTCTTGCATAGCTCTGACTAGTCCCTCCTTCCAAGTGTTTCCCGTTACAGAAAACCATATGGTTTCCCATATTGGGGTTCCAGGCTTCCTTCGTAGATCGGCAGAAACTTCCCACCGAGGTGGTCCTCCGGAGTGATTGTTGAGGGGTGTTCCGAAGAACTCGGGGTACGGGCGTCCTAGATAGTCCACTAGTTGCTTCATGTCTTTCTCGAACATCAGGTTTCCCCCATGACCAAGCTGATAGAACTCCCATTTGTACTCCATCTGTGAAGAATTATGATGAGTAAGTGATGTCTACGTTCCCCCTCCTTTCCTGTAGACAGTGTTGGGCCTCCAAGAGCAGAGGTTTGTAGAACAGCAGCAAGATCACCCAAGGTTTATCGAACTCAGGGAGGAAGAGGTCAAAGATATCCCTCTCATGCAATCCTGCAACCACAAAGCACGAAGTCTCTTGTGTCCCCAACACACCTAATAGGTGCACTAGTTCGGCGAAGAGATAGTGAAATACAGGTGGTATGAATAAATAGTAGCAGTAGCAACGGTGCCAGAAAGTAGCTTGTTGGCGTGTAGTTGATGGTGGTAGTATTGCAGCAGTAGTAACACAGTAAAACAGTAAACAAGCAGTGATAGCAGTATTTAGGAACAAGGCCTAGGGATTACACTTTCACTAGTGGACACTCTCAATATTGATCACATAACAGAATAGATAAATGCATACTCTACACTCTTGTTGGATGATGAACACATTGCGTAGGATTACACGAACCCTCAATGCCGGAGTTAACAAGCTCCACAATTAATGTTCATATTTTAGTAACCTTATAGTGTAAGATAGATCAACATAACCAAATAGATCACATCAATACCATCATAGTAATAGTTAACTTCACAATCCACAAGAGATCATGATCATAGCCTACGACAAGAACCACATGGGGCACACACTAGTCACCTTTACACCATGCAGGGAGGAATAGAATACTTTAATAACATCACTAGAGTAGCACATAGATGAATTGTGATACAAAACTCATATGAATCTCAATCATGTAAAGCAGCTCATGAGATTATTGTATTGAGGTACATGGGAGAGAGATTAACCACATAGCTACAGCGAAGCCCTCAGCCTCGGGGGTGGATTACTCCCTCCTCATCATGGAGGCAGCGATGGCGGTGAAGATGGCGGTGAAGACGGTGGTGGAGATGGCTCCGGGGGCAATTCCCCATCCCGGCAGGGTGCCGAAACAGAGTTCTGTCCCCCGAATTGGAGTTTCGCGATGGCGGCGGCGCCCCTGGAGTCTTTCTGGAGTTTCGTCAATTGGTGTCGAAGTTTTAGGTCACGACGGCTTAAATAGGCGAAGAGTCGGAGTCGGAGGGGCCACGGGCTGCCCAAACCATAGGGGGGCGCGCCCCCCTCGGCCGCGCCGGGGTGTGGTTTGGTGGCCCTGTCCCCCTTCTCTGGCGCTTCTCGTGTGTTCTGGATGCTTCCGGTGAAAATAGGAACTTGGGCGTTGATTTCGTCCGATTCCGAGAATATTTCGTTACTAGGATTTCTGAAACCAAAAACAGCAGAAAACAGCAACTGGCCTTTCGGCATCTCGTTAATAGGTTAGTTCCAGAAAATGCACGAATATGACATAAAGTGTGCACAAAACATGTTGGTATTGTCATAAAACAAGCATGGAACATCGGAAATTATAGATACGTTGGAGACGTATCAGCATCCCCAAGCTTAGTTCCTACTCGTCCTCGAGTAGGTAAACAATAAAAGATAATTTCGAGGTGACATGCTACCAACATAATCTTAATCATACCATTGTAAAGCATATGAGATGAATGCAGCGATTCGAAACAATGTAAATGCAATGAGTAAACAATTGAATCATATAGCAAAGACTTTTCATGAATAGTACTTTCGAGACAAGCATCAATAAGTCTTGCATAAGAGTTACTCATAAAGCAATAAATTCTTAGTAAAGGTATTGAAGCAACACAATGGAAGATTAAGTTTCTGCGGTTGCTTTCAACTTGTAACATGTATATCTCATGGATAGTTGTCAATGCAAAGCAATATAACAAATGCAATATGCAAATATGTAGGAATCAATGCATAGTTCACACAAATGTTTGCTTCTTGACATGGAGAGAAATAGGTGAACTGACTCAACAATAAAAGTAAAAGAATGGTCCTTCAAAGAGGAAAGCATCGATTGCTATATTTGTGCTAGAGCTTTTATTTTGAAAACATAAAGAGAGCATAAAAATAAAGTTTTGAGAGGTGTATGTTGTTGTCAACGAATGGTAGCGGGTACTCTAACCCCCTTGCCAGACAAACCTTCAAAGAGCGGCTCCCATTTTATTTTATTTTAGGTGGCACTCCTTCCAACCTTTCTTTCACAAACCATGGCTAACCGAATCCTCGGGTGCCTACCAACAATCTCATACCATGAAGGAGTGCCTTTTTATTTTAGTTTTATTATGATGACACTCCTCCCCACCTTTGCTTTCACAAGCCATGGCTAACCGAATCCTTCGGGTGCCGTCCAACAATCACATACCATGGAGGAGTGTCTATTTTTGTTAATTAATTTGGGACTGGGAATCCCATTGCCGGCTCTTTTTGCAAAATTATTGGATAAGCGGATGAAGCCACTAGTCCATTGGTGAAAGTTGCCCAACAAGATTGAAAGATAAACACCACATACTTCCTCATGAGCTATAAAACATTGACACAAATCAGAGGTGATAAATTTTGAATTGTTTAAAGGTAGCACTCAAGCAATTTACTTTGGAATGGCAGGAAATACCATGTAGTAGGTAGGTATGGTGGACACAAATGGCATAGTGTTGTTTGGCTCAAGGATTTGGATGCATGAGAAGTATTCCCTCTCGATACAAGGTTTAGGCTAGCAAGGTTGTTTGAAGCAAACACAAGCACGAACTAGTACAGCAAAACTCACATAAAAGACATATTACAAGCATTATAAGACTATACATCGTCCTCCTTGTTGTTCAAACACCTCACTAGAAAATATCTAGACTCTAGAGAAACCACTCATGCAAACCAAATTTTAACAAGCTCTATGTATTTCCTCACTAATAGGTGCAAAGTATATGATGCAAGAGCTTAAACAAGAGCACAACAATTGCCAAGTATCACATTACCCAAGACATTATAGCAATTACTACATGTAGCATTTTCCAATTCCAACCATATAACAATTAACGAAGCAGTTTCAACCTTCGCCATGAATATTATGAGCTAAGAACACATGTGTTCATACGAACCAGCGGAGCGTGTCTCTCTCCCACACAAGCATTTATTCAAACAAAAACAAAAACAAGAAACATACAGACGCTCCAAGTAAAGCACATAAGATGTGACCGAATAAAAATATAGTTTCAAGAGAAGGAACCTGATAATTTGTCGATGAAGAAGGGGGGTGCCTTGGGCATCCCCAAGCTTAGACGCTTGAGTCTTCTTGATATATGCAGGGTGAACCACCGGGGCATCCCCAAGCTTAGAGCTTTCACTCTTCTTGATCATAGTATATCATCCTCCTCTCTTGACCCTTGAAAACTTCCTTCACACCAAACTTCTCATAAACTTCATTAGAGGGGTTAGTACATAATCAAAAACTCACATGTTCAGAGGTGACACAATCATTCTTAACACTTCTGGACATTGCTCAAAGCTACTGGGAGGTAATGGAACAAAGAAATCCACCCAACACAGCGAAAGAAGCAATGCGAAATAAAAGACAGAATCTGTCAAAACAGAACAGTCCGTAAAGACGAATTTCTAATAAATACTTCCGTTGCTCAGATCAGAAAACTCAAAACTAATAAAAGTTGCGTACATATCTGAGGAACACGCACGTAAATTGGTATATTTTTCTGGTTTTTCTACAGAGAAAACAGCCCAGATTCGTGACAGATAGAAATCTGTTTCTGCGCAGAAATCCAAATCTAGTATCAACCTTCGATTAGAGGCTTTACTTGGCACAACAAAACACAAAACTAAGATAAGGAGAGATTGCTACAGTAGTAAACAACTTCCAAGACACAAAATAAAAACAAATTACTGTAGCAAAATAACACATGGGTTATCTCCCAAGAAGTTCTTTCTTTATAGCCATTAAGATGGGCTCAGCAGTTTTAATAATCCATTCGCGGGAAATAGTATTTGAAGCAAAAGAGAGCTTCAAGAGGCAAATTCAAAACAAATTTAAGTCTAACATGCTTCCTATGAAGAGGAATCTTGTACACAAATGAATTCATGAAGAACAAAGTGACAAGCATAAGAGGATAAAACACGAGTAACTTCAAGATTCTCAACATACGAGAGGAAACTTAATATTATTAAGATGCATATAACCATATTTCCCTCTCTCATAATAACTTTCAGTAGCATCATTGATGAAATCCACAATATACCCATCACTTAAAACATGCTTATCATGGTTCATATGCATAGAAGTATCATTAAATTTGGCATAAGAAGAGTTATTCTCATTAATAGTAATTGGAGCAAGATTATTATCAAGAATTTGAACATGGTAAACAAGTTGCACATTAAAAGAATTGTTTTTGGTAACCCAATCATGACTATGACAAGTTTCATAAGGGTAGTTATAACCTATATCATAGCATTCTTTATAATAATCATCAAAGATCGGAGGCACAGTGTCATCATAAGAAATAGAATAGTTATCTTTCACAGTCGGTTTATTTATGACCATACCATCGTTGTTATTAGAAGGAGATGTATCAAACACATAATGATCAGTAGCAAAAGGATTTTCAAACACCTCTTCCCCAAGCTTACAGCTTTCTATATTATTATGGGAGGAAGCATGGATAGCACTGACACTATGGCAATTATTATCATCATTTTCAGAATTAGTTTCCCAGAGATTTGCAATATCAAAAGTAGGGTGCTCATTCAAATCATGATCACTAATATATATAAAGGGCATAGGAAGATCATCATATTCAGATTCATTATCACAATAATCATTAGGAGCAACATACTTACGGTTACCTAGCGTTATCTCATTCACGCGGGGATACACCGTTACCTCTTTCTTTTTATTCTTCTTCTTCTTCTTCTTCTTCTTCGTTCCCTTCTTCTTCTTCTTCTCTTCCTTCTCCTCATTTCCTTCTTTAGGAGGAAGAGGCTTGAAGGGTAGCTTGTCCGCATAACCTGATTTACTTTCAGAAATAATAGAAGAAACTTGGAAGGATTCCTCCTTTTCATTAATTAGTTCAAAACACATGGCGGTCCTATCATATTTTGGCAAGGTGTCATCTTCTAAAATATTTTGTATGTAAGTATTTGTATGGCTATTATCAATGCAATAAGAAAAACACCCATGCAGGACATCATCAATATCAAGATCACTCATATGTAACAAAGAGATTTTTCTCGACAATTCTTCACACCCCAAAAATAAAGTAAGTTCATCATGCTGATTAGGAGTAATTTCATCATCACAATACAAATTTGCAGCACTCATTGGGTTCAAATTATCATTGGAGGAGCATTGAAAATTAAAATGACCCACTTCATGGCAAACTTCACAAATAAAAGGATAGAGGGCACAAACTTTTTTTACCAAGATCATCTAGAGCCCTAAGCCACTTCCTAGTTTTTTCATTAATATGATGGATGCAATATTCATCTTTGACTTGATTAATTCCACAAGGTCTATGCATTCCACAAAAATTAACATGCTTATAAGAAATAGCATTTTTAGGAGTTTGAGCATGCTTATTGCAATAATTAACAACAATTTCATTCTTCATGCAAGCCTCTTTAAAAGGTTCATGATACTTATCAAAATTATTTTTAGGCAATTCAAAATGAGAAGCAAAGGCTTTATAAAGATTTGCAGCAACTTGAGAGTCAAGACCATAAGTAGCACTCATATTTTGAAATTTATCGGTATCCATAAAAGCTTCAATGCATTCATAATCATAATTTATACCTGACTCTTTACCTTCATTGTTCTCCCATCCTTTAGCGTTGTCCTCAATCCGATCAAGAAGATCCCACCTAGCTTCAACCTCTTTGCTTGTGAAAGATCCTTCCAAACACGCGTCCAGATAGTCCTTGTGTTGTCCTGAAAGCCTCGCATAAAAATTATTAACAATAACATTACGGGGAGCTCATGAATGGGACATTTGAGCATTAGAGATTTCAATCTCCCCCACGCTTGAGAAATACTCTCTCCATCACGAGGATAAAAGTTATAAATATAATTCCTATCAATATGCACTTCATGCGGAGGATAAAATTTAGAATAAAAGAGAGATGCAATTTCCTCCCAACCAAGAGAATGCCTATTCTCCAACAATTTATACCAATGCGCCGCTTTACCGGACAGCGAAACGGAGAATAGCTTCTTCTTCACTTCATCCATAGAGATACCCGCACACTTGAATAACCCGCATAATTCGTGCAAAAACGAGTAAATGATCTCTAGGATGGACAGTTCCATCCCCTTTATAGTGATTGTCCATAACACGTTCAATAATTTTCATAGGTATTTTATACGGAATACTTTCAGCAGGTGGATTCAAAATATCGAAGCATCATTAGAGTTATCGCATATGGGAGATAAAGCATTATCGGAACAAATTTTCCCCCTAAAGATGGGAAGCTAAAAAGATCACAAAAACTAGCTTCCCCAAGCTTAGACTTCTTCATAGCATTAGCAGTAATTGCGTTCATACTAATAACATCGCTACTAGCATGCAAATAAGGTTCCATAGGTTTTTTAATTTTCGCATCAAACAATTCTAAATCAGGAAAAAGACTAAAAAGCTCGCCAATTTTTTTGTTGTTTTCCATTATGCCTAACTAGTGTAAACAAGAAACAAAAAGTTGCAATTGCAGGATCTAAAGGAAATAGCTTCGACTACTTACAATGGCGGAAAATAGCTTGGTAGCCGAGGTCTGGAGTGTGAGTACCTTTTACCTTTCCTCCCCGGCAACGGCGCCAGAAAAGTGCTTGATGTCTACGTTCCCCCTCCTTTCCTGTAGACAGTGTTGGGCCTCCAAGAGCGAGAGGTTTGTAGAACAGCAGCAAGTTTTCCCTTAAGTGGATCACCCAAGGTTTATCGAACTCGGGGAGGAAGAGGTCAAAGATATCCCTCTCATGCAACCCCGCAACCACAAAGCACGAAGTCTCTTGTGTCCCCAACACACCTAATAGGTGCACTAGTTCGGCGAAGAGATAGTGAAATACAGGTGGTATGAATAAATAGTAGCAGTAGCAACGGTGCCAGAAAGTAGCTTGTTGGCGTGTAGTTGATGGTGGTAGTATTGCAACGAGTAGTAACACGATAGAAACAGTAAACAAGCAGCGATAGCAGTATTTAGGAACAAGGCCTAGGGATTACACTTTCACTAGTGGACACTCTCAATATTGATCACATAACAGAATAGATAAATGCATACTCTACACTCTTGTTGGATGATGAACACATTGCGTAGGATTACACGAACCCTCAATGCCGGAGTTAACAAGCTCCACAATTAATGTTCATATTTTAGTAACCTTATAGTGTAAGATAGATCAACATAACCAAATAGATCACATCAATACCATCATAGTAATAGTTAACTTCACAATCCACAAGAGATCATGATCATAGCCTACGACAAGAACCACATGGGGCACACACTAGTCACCTTTACACCATGCGGGAGGAATAGAATACTTTAATAACATCACTAGAGTAGCACATAGATGAATTGTGATACAAAACTCATATGAATCTCAATCATGTAAAGCAGCTCATGAGATTATTGTATTGAGGTACATGGGAGAGAGATTAACCACATAGCTACAGCGAAGTCCTCAGCCTCGGGGGTGGATTACTCCCTCCTCATCATGGAGGCAGCGATGGCGGTGAAGACGGTGGTGGAGATGGCTCCGGGGGCAATTCCCCGTCCCGGCAGGGTGCCGAAACAGAGTTCTGTCCCCCAAATTGGAGTTTCGCGATGGCGGCGGCGCCCCTGGAGTCTTTCTGGAGTTTTGTCAATTGGTGTCGAAGTTTTAGGTCACGACGGCTTAAATAGGCGAAGAGTCGGAGTCGGAGGGGCCACGGGCTGCCCAAACCATAGGGGGGCGCGCCCCCCCTGGCCGCGCCGGGGTGTGGTTTGGTGGCCCTGTCCCCCTTCTCTGGCGCTTCTCGTGTGTTCTGGATGCTTCCGGTGAAAATAGGAACTTGGGCGTTGATTTTGTCCGATTCCGAGAATATTTCGTTACTAGGATTTCTGAAACCAAAAACAGCAGAAAACAGCAACTGACCTTTCGGCATCTCGTTAATAGGTTAGTTCCAGAAAATGCACGAATATGACATAAAGTGTGCACAAAACATGTTGGTATTGTCATAAAACAAGCATGGAACATCGGAAATTATAGATACGTTGGAGACGTATCAGTAAGTTAGAGAAGTGTGTCAAAATTTTAGGTAATAGTATAAGAAGAATAGAGCATAACTTTCTTATTTTGAAAAAGATCTCAATGATAAGAGGGAGAATAAGTTTTTCATAAATAGTCACTTCATTTGTTTTGAAACTAAATTTTTCAGACGTCCATTCTAACTAGGGTCTCCTAAGGTCAACAATGGCTCTGATACCAACTTGTCAACTGATACGTCTCCGACGTATCGATAATTTCTTATGTTCCATGCCACATTATTGATGATATCTACATGTTTTATGCACACTTTATGTCATATTCGTGCATTTTCTGGAACTAACCTATTAACAAGATGCCGAAGTGCCGATTGTCGTTTTCTGCTGTTTTTGGTTTCGAAATCCTAGTAAAGAAATATTCTCGGAATTGGACGAAATCAACGCCCAGGGTCCTATTTTGCCACGAAGCTTCCAGAAGACCGAAGAGGAGACGAAGTGGGGCCACGAGGTGGCCAAACCATAGGGCGGCGCGGCCCAAGCCCTGGCCGCGCCGACCTATAGTGTGGGGCCCTCGTGTGGCCCCCTGACCTGCCCTTCCGCCTACTTAAAGCCTCCGTCGCGAAACCCCCAGTACCGAGAGCCACAATACGGAAAACCTTCCAGAGACGCCGCCGACGCCAATCCCATCTCGGGGGATTCAGGAGATCGCCTCCGGCACCCTGCCGGAGAGGGGAATCATCTCCCGGAGGACTCTACGCCGCCATGGTCGCCTCCGGAGTGATGTGTGAGTAGTCTACCCCTGGACTATGGGTCCATAGCAGTAGCTAGATGGTTGTCTTCTCCCCATTGTGCTTAATTGTCGGGTCTTGTGAGCTGCCGAACATGATCAAGATCATCTATCTGTAATTCTATATGTTGCGTTTGTTGGGATCCGATGAATAGAGAATACTATGTTATGTTGATTATCAATTCATTTCTATGTGTTGTTTATGATCTTGCATGCTCTCCGTTACTAGTAGATGCTCTGGCCAATTAGATGCTTGTAACTCCAAGAGGGAGTATTTATGCTCGATAGTGGGTTCATGTCTCCGTGAATGCTGGGAAGTGACGCAAATCTCTAAGATTATGGATGTGCTTGTTGCCACTAGGGATAAAACATTGGTGCTATGTTCGAGGATGTAGTTACTGATTACATTACGCGCAATACTTAATGCAATTGTCCGTTGTTAGCAACTTAATATCGGAGGGGGTTCGGATGATAACCTGAAGGTGGACTTTTTAGGCATAGATGCATGCTTGGATAGCGGTCTATGTACTTTGTCGTAATGCCCAATTAAATCTCACAATACTCATCATAATGTGTATGTGCATGGTCATGCCCTCTTTATTTGTCAATTGCCCAACTGTAATTTGTTCACCCAACATGCTTGTTTATCTTATGGGAGAGACACCTCTAGTGAACTGTGGACCCCGGTCCAATTCTCTATACTGAAATACAATCTATTGCAATACTTGTTCTACTGTTTTCTGCAAACAATCATCATCCACACTATACATCTAATCCTTTGTTACAGCAAGCCGGTGAGATTGACAACCTCGCTGTTTCGTTGGGGCAAAGTACTTGGTTTGTGTTGTGCAGGTTCCACGTTGGCGCCGGAATCCACGGTGTTGCGCCGCACTACATCTCGCCGCCATCAACCTTCAACGTGCTTCTTGGCTCCTACTGGTTCGATTAAACCTTGGTTTCATACTCAGGGAAAACTTGCCGTTGTACGCATCACACCTTCCTCTTGGGGTTCCCAACGGACGCGTGCTGTACGCGTATCAAGCACTTTTTCTGGCGCCGTTGCCGGGGAGATCAAGACACGCTGCAAGGGGAGTCTCCACATCCCAATCTCTTTACTTTGTTTTTGTCTTGCTTAGTTTTATTTACTACTTTGTTTGCTGCACTAAATCAAAATACAAAAAAATTAGTTGCTAGTTTTACTTTATTTGCTATCTTGTTTGCTATATCAAAAACACACAAAAAAGTTAGTTACTTGCGTTTACTTTATCTAGTTTGCTTTATTTACTGTCTTGCACTCTATATTAAAAATACAAAAAAAATTAGTTACTTTTGTTACCATGTCTAGCTCTGAACCTGTTACTTCTTCGCCTGAAGAATTAGTCTTCACTTTTAATCAAGGGGATGAGGAGAGTTTTAAGGATGCTTACTGTGGTGACCCGGCATACCACTGCATGGTGTAGTATGCAAGTCTGATATAACACCAATGAAACACCGTTCCACTAGTATTATATCGCTCAGAGTGGTACAACAGAAACATATGCGGGTCCAAGGCATGTCTATAGAATTACAACATTGACTCCGTTACATAAGATCAGCACTGACCTCCTACTTTACAATGAGGTAAAGCTGCAGATAACTCCGGAAGAACGACTCGTAGTCTAATCCTATCACGAACTCTATTTGTAGAGTATTTGACTAACTACGAGAGGCTAAGAATAGACTCTAGCTAAATAGGAGCTAGGTTTAGGAAGCTAGTTCCCTTCTATGGCTAAACTAGGTTTTCTCCTTGTTGGATGTGGTATTCGACTCCTCCGACGAGGTCTCGTCTCGTGAAGTAGTTGTTGACTCCTCGGTCTTCGAGTTGCACCGTAGATCCTCCTTCGATGCCTCCATATCTAAGCGGGGATTTAAGAGTGGGATGAGTACGAGCGTACTCAACAAGTTCATTATAGGAAAGAGGTGTTTAATGCACTAGCTACGGCATTAGACCGGAGAGTCTAATACCAATGCAAGTTTTCATAACCATTTCTTCAAAAGGTTGCTTTTATTCGGAAGAACTATGTCCGTCAGCCTTCACCGGTTTACTAGAACTTCATGGAGCTCCTTTCCGGCCGCGTTCGCAGTTCCATATCCCGGAACGAGGAGTGACAGGTCACGGTTCTTTACACTCTGCGGAGGTGTGTTGCTTTACCCATAAGAGATCTTAACCTTGGTGCCAACCAAGCTGCGAGGCTTGTCCACACTTCCTATGGTGTGAGGCCCGGTATAAGGTCTAGCCAATCATGTTCCTCCGCTACCTCGAACACCCACCCTTTGTTGCATGCCCCGACCACGGGTCCTCGCCGGTCCCATTATTCCCACTCACGGGTGGACCCCGACCACGACGACAGTTTGGGATCGAACCAAACTCCTTCGCCGGTAGCTGCAACCCATCATAGACCACAATACCGTGGGTACTTAAGGCTTCCCCAGCCAACCGTTTGCACTTCGAGCGACAAGTGTCTACGGACTATGCCGTGGGGACTTAAGGCTTCCCCAGCCAACCGCTTGCCCTGATAGATACAAGTGTCTACGGTAAAGCGCATCCGTTGATGAACGAGAGGTGGAAACACTTTTGACTACTCCGTCCCACTCCGGATCTTATGGTTAACACGGGTATTACGGCACAAGAATCACTGGCGACATTTGTTGTTTAATCCTAGATGGATATAAGCCCGTGCAATGGAACCTCCACCATATCAACACAATCCATGGTTCCATTGCCCACCACATAGTCATATTCATAGTTATGAAAGTAGTGGTTTTGATTTTTATGCAATAGTGATAACCATAATACTTTGCAAGTAATTTGATAGAAATACTCAAATGACATGAGCAAGTGATGAACTTGCCTTTCTTGGCTGCAAGATTATGCGAGACAAGGTCTTCGATGCGTAATAACTCCAAATTCTGAAATAGCATCATCGTCCGGTAAGGACGATGTTTAAAAGATTGGCAAGGATGCAATAATGCATAAGAATGAGATGCAATCGCTCTAAGCGTGACCTAACCCCGATGATTTAGGATTAGTGAGTGGTAATGATCGGTTCAGGGTGTGTTGCACTTTTAGAGTGATTCACAAACAAGGTTTTTATTCGGGTGTGATTACTTGGTATTATAAACATGTGCTTGCAATATATCATAGCAATAACATTAATAGCACACAACAATAAGATTTGGTGTAATCCTAACTCTGTAATGAATAGTGGTTGGTTTTAACACTATATGGCATGGTTAATGATTAATTATCATAAAATTCAAAAGAATAACTTTTGAGGACATGTTCTTTAATAAAGAACAAGTATGATAATTAGGTTGATGGGGTTCTATGGTTGACTATAGTTTCATTTAGTTTCTGGAGTAAGTATAAGATGGATCACAACAAAGTTGGATTCATCAACACCTGGGGCTTGTAAGGTTAAGATAAGCCTAGGCATCCTAAGCAATTCATTATACATGGTTGTTGTCAAGGTGGGTTTATCTTGCTAGTGATAGCTGGCTAGGGTTTATAGGTCTTTATAAGCAGGGTTGATGGCTACTCTTAATTTACTTCAAAAGAATAACTTTTGAAGAACATACTTCTTAAATAATAAGAAGTATATCAATTAGGGTTGAGGTGGTCTAGGTTTTACTGTTGGTTCTATTAAGTAAGGAGTAATTGGCTCCTAAATAGGGTGGTTGATAAGTATCTCACACTAGTAGGGTTTAATGGATCAGGGTTATGTAATGTAAAATAGTAGGTATGGTTGCTATTAGGGTTCATCACAATGGTGTGATGCTAAATAGGGATAAATAATGATGGTGGCTTTGGTAATAGGATCTAGGGTTTTTACTTGATTAATCCTACTTGATTATTTAGGTCTGATGAAAATGAACACATGGGATACCCATATATTAGTGATAGGTCTTCTACATTTTATGTGTACAAGACAAGTATTTAGTTGCTACTATGGTTCTATGATTTGGAAGGAAGGTACCATGATCACATGTTCTAACCTAGGGTTTAGGTTAGAAGCAGTTTAGGGTTCACATGTAATAATGGAACTAGGGTTCCTAATTAATTTAGGGTTTTAGGATTTCACATGAAATGATAGAGTTGTACTATCATTCAATATGGAGTTAGGGCTTGCTATTTACTATGTAGTTGTTTGTTTAATAACTTCATTTTAAAGTTGAAGTTATTAGTAACTTGGAATTAAAAATAATATTGAATTTGGCATTATATTATTTTTAATGAATTAATAGTTAAGGTAATTATTAATTAGGGTTTAAATCTCTCTAATAATGATTAAATAAGATAGCAAATAAAGAAAACTAGTTTTCATGTTTTCTTTATTTGCTTACTGGTTTTATTTATTTTATCAATGTTTTTCTTAATTTCTGAATTTTAATTGTATTTAGAATTAGAATTAAAGGCTTAAATAGCAAGTATAAAATAATTAAATTTTTATTAAAAATAAAAATTTGGTTTTATATTTTTATTGGATAGAGTTTTCTTTTCTAAGAATTTTAATGTATCATTTATATTTTTCTGAGTTATAATGGATTTTATAATCATTTTCAAAGTTTCAGCAATTATTGAATTGGAATAAAATTGAAATCTACTAAATGCACCCAGCTAGATCTACCCGCAGAGACACTGACCAGTGGGCCAGAGTCCACATCAGCTGCCACGCGTGTTTGACTGAGTCAAAATTTGCCAACGTGGCCAGGAGCACGGTGGCCGGCGGGCGGATGGCGACGATCGCCGGCGTTCCGGGCACGTGAGGATGTGCGGCCGGGTTCATTCGAACCAGCACGCACGGGCGAGCCAAATGGTGGCGGCGCCGGCTGGCTAATCATCACCGGAGCTTCGCCGGCGACGAGGCCGAGCGGAGAAGCTTGCAGGTGTACGGTGCTACGGCGATACAGGACGCAATTAAGGAAGGCGGGGGTGCTGGGAGGACCGCGAGCTCACCAGGAGTACGACGCGCATGGTGGCGAGGCTTGCCGTGGCTGGGTTCGCCGGATTTCCTGGCGCCAGTGACGGAGAAGACGAGCTCAACGGCGAGGCTACAGCTCGCCCCGGCCCGATTCCTTTTGCATCGAGAGCAAGTCGAGGACGACGGAGACGATGGTGGTCACGGCGGAGCTTGGGGCTTCCCCAATCGGCGGCGATGGCCGGTGTCCTGTCGACTAGGGTTTCGGCAAGAGGGGAAAAATGGAGCAGAGGAGGAAGAATGCGGCTAGGGTTCGTCGTATGGCTTTTATACTGCGCTGGAATACAATCCTCGTCACGAATTGGAGCAAGGAGGGGCTGCCAGCGAGAGGGAGAAGGGAGACACGGCGTCGCGGTGGCCTCCAGCACTCGGAGAGGATGAGGACGACCTCGTCTTTGATTTTTTTGTACGAAGAGGTATGGTGGGTTGGTCTGGGCCGTGTTGGGCTGGAATTTGTTGGGTCTGTGGTGGGCTTCGCGTGGCCAGGTAAGGTTCAGGTGGTTTTTCTTCTCTCTTCTTTTTCTTCTTTATTTTCTGTTTTGTATTTCTACTTTGAAGTTAGATCTGAATTAATTTTTCTATCTTGCAGGTATTGCAAATTAATTCATACAAGGGTTAGTCCAGGGTACTACAATGTCTTGAGGGGTGTATTTGTAATTTTAATATGGCACCATAACATTGATTTAGTTATTATTATGGGTATTTGAATTTCAATACCCCTATGGACATGAATTTGAATATAATCTTTGGGAATATTCAAATTGTTTTCCAATTGGTAGTTTTCTTACTCAATGATATATCTTGTTTTATTTGGTATGGCTTTGCAAGAAACAAGTTACTAAGTATTGTTTGTTTATGGAGTTCTATTAAACAAGGGACTTAATGACATGATCTCATGTGCATAAGTCTTTCTAAGTATTTAATCTCTTATCTGAGGATTTGATCCCTTGCATAATATTTTATGTGAGCAACTTTTTGTTAAGGTCTTGTAAGCATTATTATAATCTTATTTCAAAGTTAGCACTAGTGTTATATTTTAATAACACCATGAAATACCTAAGGTAGATACTACTCCCATTATGGGTTGGTATTAATTATAAAGCTAAGTGGTTGACCACCACCATGGTTTTAATCATATGATTTTGCTAGTGAGAAATTCTAGGTTTCTAATTATATTCACCTAATGGCAATTGGTTTGAATCTCAATTATGGCCTGGTTTATATTATGATTACCATGGTGATACATAAACTAGGGTTGAGATTTAATTCTGGGGTGTAGAGATGAGATGACACCATATTGCATGCTAGGGTTTAATCTCCCCTAACCATGTTAAGGTGGTTGCTTTCTTAACATTTTATGTTCTCCTTTAGCTACTAAGATATTAAGAATTATTTTTATCTTCTACCAATTGGCTTCTAGTATTAACCTCAATTTATCATTTAAGTAACTACTTTGGTTGTAGTTCTTTATATAGTTAACTTTGGTCACATGGATGGAGGGTTTCTCCCCATTTAGAGTATAGAGTTTGACTCTTAATGTTTTCTTGTGGTTCTTAAGTGAAAAATAAGTGGAACGTAGATGTGGTAGAATTCTACTTATGATCACCAAGTGATTCATAAGTAAAGGTTGGGTTATAAGCATATGGTTGCTTACTAGTGATCTCCCTATAATTTCATGTGGTGATGATATCTCTAATCATATAAGTGTTAGTATTTGGATTATTCTCCTATTTCTCCAAAGCATGGTCATGGATTAGGCATGATCCACTTGTTCTTAATATCCTTACCTCAAGTTCCTAGGGTTTATGATCATCACTCAATTTATAATGATCAAGGTTTTGCTTCCTAAGGTATCTCTCATTAAATGGGTTTCTCACTTCCATGATCAAGCATTGTCTTGATCAACTAAGTATAGCACTTTTAATTTATCTTCTTGAATAGGACTACTATGGTTGCCTCTTAAGTTTATATCCCAGGAGAATGCCTGAGATATTATGTTAGGGTTCTACTTAATCAATGATGATATAATCATCTGGATATATGGATAGTTCTCTCCCTCACATTCAAGTGTTGCCTCAACTACTTGGGTGTAACACCATAGCTTGAGTTCTCTCATAAAGGTTTGGTTTATTCTAAGTTTTATGGTGTATTCACCATATCTCAATAAATATTAAGTCAAAAACTCCACTTGGCTATCTTGGTTGAATTAATCTCCTCCTTACTTTATCAATTCATGGATATATTATTATTCCATGTGATATTAGGTTGTCTCACCACTCCAAGATGTAATGGTTAATCTCCTAATACTTTGGTTCAATGATTGTCCTTGAGTCTTAAATAGGTAAAGCTAAAAGTGGTGTGAATGGTCTCACACATTTGGGAAGGACTTGCATAATACTCTAGGGTTCCTCTTGAAGATAATGATTTGAATACTTGGATGTATATCCAAGGTTTAGCTCCAGGTATGTTATTGCTCCACTAATAAATAATATAGAACCCTCACCTCTCTGGGTTGGATGTATAATAACATGGAATAGAGATAGGTATATCTTTCTAGAGTTGATCTCCTTGTTATGTTTCCAAGAATAAAGTAGAATGAATACCATGAGGTTCATGGTAGGATCAAGAATTAGTTTAGGACATGGAAAAGATAAGTCACGAATGGTTTCTCCATTTTATTGTTACTTGGTTTGTAATTGACAAATGTTCTTGTGTTATGGCAATGATTACCATATTATGATTTGTTATAAGATCATGTAGTTGATCATTGAGTAAAGTGTTGTTGTGTTGAATATCAGTTCCATTTGATCTAACCCCTTGGTTCAAACTATCTCTACCCAAAGCAAGGTTTTAGCAAAGTCACTTTGAGGTTTATAGCGCTTGACTTGATGAGCTACTTCAATTCCACCAAGGTCAAGTGAAACTTCGATTCTTGTGGCTTGTTTTACTTTAAAGCGCGAAAATTCCCCAGATTTTCTATGCATGGATGCAATGCACACATCTGTTTTCCTCTATTTCTGTAACCCCAATACCTGGGATATTACAGTCTCTACCCCTTAAACTAAACTTCGTCCTCGAAGTTTGATCTCTCTCACGTTTTGGAGTGTGAATCTGACTTGTGCAGACTACGACTTTTCTCGAACTCCGTATTGATCTTACTGGATATCATTGAATATATCCCTTGTCCAGATTCTTCCTGGAATCCATTAGGGTTTGTCTCTGAACCATGGTTCTTACTTTGATTCATTGATTTCTTCCAATTCTACAAGCTTGTTTCCTTTCTCATTGAAGATTCAATGATTGAGACTTCTTCTGATACTGCTAGTCTTAAATGAAGACTAGTTTGATAACATACTCCTAATTGGTAAATAGGTGTTTGTTTTCCCTTACTACCAAAACTGCAATAATGGTACTAAGTAAGGTACTTAACATGGAAATGATCATGATGGCTTATTCCTCTAAGAATGGATTAGACTCATTTAGTTCATCCAATCATGGTTTATAGTTGATACCTATAACTATTTTGGGTTATTTAGGTTCCATGAAAGGAATCATTCTATTAGCCTTTGGTATTGGTATGTTCAATCTTCTTCGGTCTTTGGCCTTATTAAGCTGTATTTGGTCTATAGTATTTCCTTCATCCAACTTCATTATACTTAACTTCCTTGAGCTACCGTACTTCTTAGTAAATATTACTCACTTTCTCAAGTTATAGTCCACTTCTTACTTCCTCGAGGTATAAACCTCGGCTTCTGGTCTGACATCCTTCTGAAAGTAGTGTTCAACAATCTTATGAAAATAAGATCGAACTTCCTCTCAGTTCAGACCTTCTTCATCTATCTTGCTTAAAGTATTGAGTCATTGTACATCCAACTCAATCTTTACTCTACCCCTTAGAGTTTTCTTATGGTCTTCAACTCCTTTTCTTCCAACCATTGGGCTTATGGCTAGAATATTGGTCTAGGTCTAGCTTATGGTTTGTATTCTTCTAAGATCTTGCGAAGAATATCTGTGGTATATCCACTCAATTTGTGGACATCCAATGTGAATCCTTCGACTAAATGATTATATGTTATAGTTATTTGGCTGACAAGATTTTATTTGTTCACAACTTCTTGGTACAAATAATCCAATGGTGGTCTACTTGATACCAATTGTGGCTATTTGTTATCTAAAAATGAATTCTATTATAGGTTCTGATCCATTGGACGAGACATCCTCTACTTTATCTCGCAGTATTGATCCTATACCAATTGTGGTCTTCTGATTTCAACTATGGTCTTCTTATATCTGCTATGGTTTCATAGGTCATCTTCCTTTCTTTGAGTGTTTATTGTTGCAAGAAAACCACTAGCTGACACTATGATTATAGTATCCTAAGTGATTTCCCATGCATCCCTCTTCTATGTTGACTATGGATCTGCGTCAGCTTCACCATATTCACCAGATTTCTCATCTTCATGCTTCTTATGTACTAAAGTACTCCTTTGTTGAGGTAAAGCATGAGTTTTGATTGGTACTTCCTTCTGAATATTGTGGTTGCTTCCCACAACTTTGTTTCCTTTATCTGATGAACCTTCATCTTGTCTTCGGACTCTTCAGAATTCGTCACTTCCTCACACGAATACTATTACCCTCTAGATCTTTAACATCAAGTAAGAGCTTGATATTGCAACATGCATTTGCATATCCAAGTCAAACTTCATGTATGGATCTAGTCAAACAATAAAAATTCAATAAAATCCAAGAAGATTCAGCTTTGTGCTTATAATACACATCATCATAAGCCTGAATATAATAGTTGAGTAAGACATCTCTAAACATCAGGCTGAGATGTGTAGTATATAACACCACATAATATAGGTTTATATCGTGATACTTGGCACGAATATATGGAAGTCTACTATTTGTCTCAACCTTTACCTTAATTGCACAATTGCAATAAGATAAACTTGAAACAAAGTGGTCTAGGATAGTTACGGTTAACCTAATTTTCTTTGGAAGTACTACTTAACTTTCATTTTATTGAGGACTATCTCACATGATATGTCTAGGTTGTAACATGGCTACTCTAAACACATAACTATGGAAATATAGCTCATATACTTCCATATGTTCTTACCACATAACTAGGGTTCTGATGTACTTGACATAGTTCCCATGGTTTTGGAACACAATTCTTGCACTATTATTGAACAACTGTTTTCTTATTATTTTCCTCCTAATAATTTATGATGTTCTAATCCTTCACATAATGATTCTCAGGTGAATCATATATGATTAGCAACTCTACTATGTAAGTAGACATATATTATTTCTATCACTCTTCCTTATTTCTCATGATTGACTCATCATGGTCTATACTACCTCATAAAACTTATATTTTTCACTTACTATCAACTATTTCACAAGTTTGGATAGATTTTACTTACCCCTTACTTGTCTTTGTATACACCATCTAGTAGGATATCTTTCTTATATACTATCTTCATCTTGATATTACTCCTATTACAGGTCTAAATAATTCTTACTTACTCATGACAGGTGTTGGTACACATCTTCCAATAGGATATCTTCCTTATGGTTGTATCCTTTCTTTGGACTACCATGTATTGTATACCAACTGTGGCTACTCATCTATTGTTTTAAAGACTCCATGGTGTACTACATATTTGGGATTAGCTAACTAACTTTATTTTATCTTGGTAAGCTAGATAAGAAATGTTGACTCAAGTGTGTCAGGATTATTCTCAAGTGAATATCCATCTCAAGTCATAAGAAGTAGTTGGTTTACCTAAGACAACTTCCTATAGACACTACCAATCCTATAGGTCTCCTTTGAAGTGTTTTAATCCTAAGGTCAAAGCATTTGCTCTGATACCAACTGTGGTGACCCGGCATACCACCGCATGGTGTAGTATGCAAGTCCGATATAACACCAATGAAACACCGTTCCACTAGTATTATATCGCTCGAGTGGTACAACGAAACATATGCGGGTCCAAGGCATGTCTATAGAATTACAACATTGACTCGTTACATAAGATCAGACACTGACCCTCCTACTTTACAATGAGGTAAAACTGCAGATAACTCCAGAAGAACGACTCGTAGTCTAATCCTATCACGAACTCTATTTGTAGAGTATTTGACTAACTACAGAGGCTAAGAATAGACTCTAGCTAAATAGGAGCTAGGTTTAGGAAGCTAGTTCCCTTCTATGGCTAAACTAGGTTTTCTCCTTGTTGGATGTGGTATTCGACTCCTCCGACGGGGTCCTGTCTCGTGAAGTAGTTGTTGACTCCTCGGTCTTCGAGTTGCACCTGTAGATCCTCCTTCGATGCCTCCATATCTAAGCAGGGGATTTAAGAGTGGGATGAGTACGAGCGTACTCAACAAGTTCATTATAGGAAAGAGGTGTTTAATGCACTAGCTACGGCATTAGACCAGAGAGTCTAATACCAATGCAAGTTTTCATAACCATTTCTTCAAAAGGTTGCTTTTATTCAGAAGAACTATGTCCGTCAGCCTTCACCGGTTTACTAGAACTTCATGGAGCTCCTTTCCGGCCGCGTTCGCAGTTCCATATCCCGGAACGGGGAGTGACAGGTCACGGTTCTTTACACTCTGCAGAGGTGTGTTGCTTTACCCATAAGAGATCTTAACCTTGGTGCCAACCAAGCTGCAGGCTTGTCCACACTTCCTATGGTGTGAGGCCCGGTATAAGGTCTAGCCAATCATGTTCCTCCGCTACCTCGAACACCCACCCTTTGTTGCATGCCCCGACCCTGGGTCCTCGCCGGTCCCATTATTCCCACTCACGGGTGGACCCCGACCACGACGACAGTTTGGGATCGAACCAAACTCCTTCGCCGGTAGCTGCAACCCATCATAGACCACAATACCGTGGGTACTTAAGGCTTCCCCAGCCAACCGTTTGCACTTCGAGCGACAAGTGTCTACGGACTATGCCGTGGGGACTTAAGGCTTCCCCAGCCAACCGCTTGCCCTGATAGATACAAGTGTCTACGGTAAAGCGCATCCGTTGATGAACGAGAGGTGGAAACACTTTTGACTACTCCGTCCCACTCCGGATCTTATGGTTAACACGGGTATTACGGCACAAGAATCACTCGGCGACATTTGTTGTTTAATCCTAGATGGATATAAGCCCGTGCAATGGAACCTCCACCATATCAACACAATCCATGGTTCCATTGCCCACCACATAGTCATATTCATAGTTATGAAAGTAGTGGTTTTGATTTTTATGCAATAGTGATAACCATAATACTTTGCAAGTAATTTGATAGAAATACTCAAATGACATGAGCAAGTGATGAACTTGCCTTTCTTGGCTGCAAGATTATGCAGACAAGGTCTTCGATGCGTAATAACTCCAAATTCTGAAATAGCATCATCGTCCGGTAAGGACGATGTTTAAAAGATTGGCAAGGATGCAATAATGCATAAGAATGAGATGCAATCGCTCTAAGCGTGACCTAACCCCGATGATTTAGGATTAGTGAGTGGTAATGATCAGTTCAGGGTGTGTTGCACTTTTAGAGTGATTCACAAACAAGGTTTTTATTCAGGTGTGATTACTTGGTATTATAAACATGTGCTGCAATATATCATAGCAATAACATTAATAGCACACAACAATAAGATTTGGTGTAATCCTAACCTGTAATGAATAGTGGTTGGTTTTAACACTATATGGCATGGTTAATGATTAATTATCATAAAATTCAAAAGAATAACTTTTGAGGACATGTTCTTTAATAAAGAACAAGTATGATAATTAGGTTGATGGGGTTCTATGGTTGACTATAGTTTCATTTAGTTTCTGGAGTAAGTATAAGATGGATCACAACATAGTTGGATTCATCAGCAACTAGGGCTTGTAAGGTTGAGATAAGCCTAGGCATCCTAAGCAATTCATTATACATGGTTGTTGTCAAGGTGGGTTTATCTTGCTAGTGATAGCTGGCTAGGGTTTATAGGTCTTTATAAGCAGGGTTGATGGCTACTCTTAATTTACTTCAAAAGAATAACTTTTGAAGAACATACTTCTTAAATAATAAGAAGTATATCAATTAGGGTTGAGGTGGTCTAGGTTTTACTGTTGGTTCTATTAAGTAAGGAGTAATTGGCTCCTAAATAGGGTGGTTGATAAGTATCTCACACTAGTAGGGTTTAATGGATCAGGGTTATGTAATGTAAAATAGTAGGTATGGTTGCTATTAGGGTTCATCACAATGGTGTGATGCTAAATAGGGATAAATAATGATGGTGGCTTTGGTAATAGGATCTAGGGTTTTTACTTGATTAATCCTACTTGATTATTTAGGTCCGATGAAAATGAACACATGGGATACCCATATATTAGTGATAGGTCTTCTACATTTTATGTGTACAAGACAAGTATTTAGTTGCTACTATGGTTCTATGATTTGGAAGGAAGGTACCATGATCACATGTTCTAACCTAGGGTTTAGGTTAGAAGCAGTTTAGGGTTCACATGTAATAATGGAACTAGGGTTCCTAATTAATTTAGGGTTTTAGGATTTCACATGAAATGATAGAGTTGTACTATCATTCAATATGGAGTTAGGGCTTGCTATTTACTATGTAGTTGTTTGTTTAATAACTTCATTTTAAAGTTGAAGTTATTAGTAACTTGGAATTAAAAATAATATTGAATTTGGCATTATATTATTTTTAATGAATTAATAGTTAAGGTAATTATTAATTAGGGTTTAAATCTCTCTAATAATGATTAAATAAGATAGCAAATAAAGAAAACTAGTTTTCATGTTTTCTTTATTTGCTTACTGGTTTTATTTATTTTATCAATGTTTTTCTTAATTTCTGAATTTTAATTGTATTTAGAATTAGAATTAAAGGCTTAAATAGCAAGTATAAAATAATTAAATTTTTATTAAAAATAAAAATTTGGTTTTATATTTTTATTGGATAGAGTTTTCTTTTCTAAGAATTTTAATGTATCATTTATATTTTTCTGAGTTATAATGGATTTTATAATCATTTTCAAAGTTTCAGCAATTATTGAATTGGAATAAAATTGAAATCTACTAAATGCACCCAGCTAGATCTACCCGCAGAGACACTGACCAGTGGGCCAGAGTCCACATCAGCTGCCACGCGTGTTTGACTGAGTCAAAATTTGCCAACGTGGCCAGGAGCACGGTGGCCGGCGGGCAGATGGCGACGATCGCCGGCGTTCCCGGGCACGTGAGGATGTGCGACTGGGTTCATTCGAACCAGCACGCACGGGCGAGCCAAATGGTGGCGGCGCCGCTGGCTAATCATCACCGGAGCTTCGCCGGCGACGAGGCCGAGCGGAGAAGCTTGCAGGTGTACGGTGCTACGGCGATACAGGACGCAATTAAGGAAGGCGGGGGTGCTGGGAGGACCGCGAGCTCACCAGGAGCACGACGCGCATGGTGGCGAGGCTTGCCGTGGCTGGGTTCGCCGGATTTCCTGGCGCCGGTGACGGAGAAGACGAGCTCAACGGCGAGGCTACAGCTCGCCCTGGCCCGATTCCTTTTGCATCGAGAGCAAGTCGAGGACGACGGAGACGATGGTAGTCACGGCGGAGCTTGGGGCTTCCCCAATCGGCGGCGATGGCCGGTGTCCTGTCGACTAGGGTTTCGGCAAGAGGGGAAAAATGGAGCAGAGGAGGAAGAATGCGGCTAGGGTTTGTCGTATGGCTTTTATACTGCGCTGGAATACGATCCTCGTCACGAATTGGAGCAAGGAGGGGCTGCCAGCGAGAGGGAGAAGGGAGACACGGCGTCGCGGTGGCCTCCAGCACTCGGAGAGGATGAGGACGACCTCGTCTTTGATTTTTTTGTACGAAGAGGTATGGTGGGTTGGTCTGGGCCGTGTTGGGCTGGAATTTGTTGGGCTGCTGGTGGGCTTCTGCGTGGCCAGGTAAGGTTCAGGTGGTTTTTCTTCTCTCTTCTTTTTCTTCTTTATTTTCTGTTTTGTATTTCTACTTTGAAGTTAGATCTGAATTAATTTTTCTATCTTGCAGGTATTGCAAATTAATTCATACAAGGGTTAGTCCAGGGTACTACAATGTCTTGAGGGGTGTATTTGTAATTTTAATATGGCACCATAACATTGATTTAATTATTATTATGGGTATTTGAATTTCAATACCCCTATGGACATGAATTTGAATATAATCTTTGGGAATATTCAAATTGTTTTCCAATTGGTAGTTTTCTTACTCAATGATATATCTTGTTTTATTTGGTATGGCTTTGCAAGAAACAAGTTACTAAGTATTGTTTGTTTATGGAGTTCTATTAAACAAGGGACTTAATGACATGATCTCATGTGCATAAGTCTTTCTAAGTATTTAATCTCTTATCTGAGGATTTGATCCCTTGCATAATATTTTATGTGAGCAACTTTTTGTTAAGGTCTTGTAAGCATTATTATAATCTTATTTCAAAGTTAGCACTAGTGTTATATTTTAATAACACCATGAAATACCTAAGGTAGATACTACTCCCATTATGGGTTGGTATTAATTATAAAGCTAAGTGGTTGACCACCACCATGGTTTTAATCATATGATTTAGCTAGTGAGAAATTCTAGGTTTCTAATTATATTCACCTAATGGCAATTGGTTTGAATCTCAATTATGGCCTGGTTTATATTATGATTACCATGGTGATACATAAACTAGGGTTGAGATTTAATTCTGGGTTGTAGAGATGAGATGACACCATATTGCATGCTAGGGTGTAATCTCCCCTAACCATGTTAAGGTGGTTGCTTTCTTAACATTTTATGTTCTCCTTTAGCTACTAAGATATTAAGAATTATTTTTATCTTCTACCAATTGGCTTCTAGTATTAACCTCAATTTATCATTTAAGTAACTACTTTGGTTGTAGTTCTTTTTATAGTTAACTTTGGTCACATGGATGGAGGGTTTCTCCCCATTTAGAGTATAGAGTTTGACTCTTAATGTTTTCTTGTGGTTCTTAAGTGAAAAATAAGTGGAACGTAGATGTGGTAGAATTCTACTTATGATCACCAAGTGATTCACAAGTAAAGGTTGGGATATAAGCATATGGTTGCTTACTAGTGATCTCCCTATAATTTCATGTGGTGATGATATCTCTAATCATATAAGTGTTAGTATTTGGATTATTCTCCTATTTCTCCAAAGCATGGTCATGTATTAGGCATGATCCACTTGTTCTTAATATCCTTACCTCAAGTTCCTAGGGTTTATGATCATCACTCAATTTATAATGATCAAGGTTTTGCTTCCTAAGGTATCTCTCATTAAATGGGTTTCTCACTTCCATGATCAAGCATTGTCTTGATCAACTAAGTATAGCAATTTTAATTTATCTTCTTGAATAGGACTACTATGGTTGCCTCTTAAGTTTATATCCCAGGAGAATGCCTGAGATATTATGTTAGGGTTCTACTTAATCAATGATGATATAATCATCTGGATATATGGATAGTTCTCTCCCTCACATTCAAGTGTTGCCTCAACTACTTGGGTGTAACACCATAGCTTGAGTTCTCTCATAAAGGTTTGGTTTATTCTAAGTTTTATGGTGTATTCACCATATCTCAATAAATATTAAGTCCAAAACTCCACTTGGCTATCTTGGTTGAATTAATCTCCTCCTTACTTTATCAATTCATGGATATATTATTATTCCATGTGATATTAGGTTGTCTCACCACTCCAAGATGTAATGGTTAATCTCCTAATACTTTGGTTCAATGATTGTCCTTGAGTCTTAAATAGGTAAAGCTAAAAGTGGTGTGAATGGTCTCACACATTTGGGAAGGACTTGCATAATACTCTAGGGTTCCTCTTGAAGATGATGATTTGAATACTTGGATGTATATCCAAGGTTTAGCTCCAGGTTTGTTATTGCTCCACTAATAAATAATATAGAACCCTCACCTCTCTGGGTTGGATATATAATAACATGGAATAGAGATAGGTATATCTTTCTAGAGTTGATCTCCTTGTTATGTTTCCAAGAATAAAGTAGAATGAATACCATGAGGTTCATGGTAGGATCAAGAATTAGTTTAGGACATGGAAAAGATAAGTCACGAATGGTTTCTCCATTTTATTGTTACTTGGTTTGTAATTGACAAATGTTCTTGTGTTATGGCAATGATTACCATATTATGATTTGTTATAAGATCATGTAGTTGATCATTGAGTAAAGTGTTGTTGTGTTGATTATCAGTTCCATTTGATCTAACCCCTTGGTTCAAACTATCTCTACCCAAAGCAAGGTTTTAGCAAAGTCACTTTGAGGTTTATAGCGCTTGACTTGATGAGCTACTTCAATTCCACCAAGGTCAAGTGAAACTTCAGTTACTGTGACTGTTTTACTTTAAAGCGCGAAAATTCCCCAGATTTTCTATGCATGGATGCAATGCACACATCTGTTTTCCTCTATTTCTGTAACCCCAATACCTGGGATATTACACTTGGTCTAGAATTTTTACTTCTTATCGTAAAACTGAACCTCAAATGACTCTAAGTTTGCTCCTTAGTAATTTTTATTTTGGTCTTATGATTCGCTATAGATATGCTTTGGATACTTTAGTGGGAGGAGATTTCCTTCATTGCAATGGGGATCAAGCTTTTAATGCCATAAAGAAGTTGGTTGCATCACATGATTCAGCTAATAACTTTGATTCAGACCCTTATTAGCATTTATAATAGATTAAACAATCTCGAGATAAGTACATCTCGCTTGGATGACAACTATCACCATGTTCGTAATCGTCTTGAACAAGTTTTAGTGAACTCTAAACCTTCATTATGGGATCCTACTGTTAAAATTGTTATCGGTGATCAAACTCTTCGTGCCAATCTGTGATATTATGTCTGAATTTTGCCTTATACCCGAGAGCATTTATAAATCTTTGAAACTTTGGGGAGTTGATGAAGGAGGAGAAGAAATAACTCTCATTGATAACTCTGTTATAATTCCTAAGGGAATAGCCGCAGGTGTGCATACAACCATTCTTGGAAGAACAATATCCATTGATTATCTTGTTATTGAATGTGTAGGGACAGGAAAAATCACACTCGGAAGATCCCTGCTGAAACTATTGGGAGCAGTCATAGATGTGGGAGAAGGCACCCTGGAATTCACCTCTACACCAGGGGGGAATCATATATTTCCTAAGTCAAAGAGAAAGAAAAACAACAAGAAAGGTAAGGGTAAAGCCCAAGGTAAGGTTGATGCACCACCCTTTGATAATACTTGATACACACTTTCTGCGCCTAGCTGAAAGGCGTTAAAGAAAAGCGCTTATGGGAGACAACCCATGTGTTTTTACTACAGTACTTTGTTTTTATTTTGTGTCTTGGAAGTTTTTTACTACTGTAGCAACCTCTCCTTATCTTAGTTTAGTGTTTTGTTGTGCCAAGTAAAGTCGTTGATAGTAAAGTTCATACTAGATTTGGATTACTGCGCAGAAACAGATTTCTTTGCTGTCACGAATCTGGGCTGTTTTCTCTATAGGTAACTCAGAAAATTATGCCAATTTACGTGAGTGATCCTCAGATATGTACGCAACTTTCATTCAATTTGAGCATTTTCATTTGAGCAAGTCTGGTGCCTCGATAAAATTCGTCAATACGAACTGTTCTGTTTTGACAGATTCTGCCTTTTATTTCGCATTGCCTGTTTTGTTATGTTCGATGGATATTTTGATTCCATTGGCTTTCAGTATCTTTGTGCAATGTCCAGAAGTGTTAAGAATGATTATGTCACCTCTGAATATGTATATTTTGATTGTGCACTAACCCTCTAATGAGTTGTTCTAAGTTTGGTGTGAAGGAAGTTTTCAAGGATCAAGAGAGGGAGATGATACAACATGATCAAGGAGAGTGAAAGCTCTAAGCTTGGGGATGCCCCGGTGGTTCACCCCTGCATATATCAAGAAGACTCAAGCGTCTAAGCTTGGGGATGCCCAAGGCATCGCCTTCTTCATCGACAACATTATCAGGTTCCTCCCCTGAAACTATATTTTTATTCCATCACATCTTATGTGCTTTTCTTGGAGCGTCGGTTTGTTTTTGTTTTTGTTTTGTTTGAATAAAATGGATCCTAGCATTCACTTTGTGGGAGAGAGACACGCTCCGTTGTAGCATATGGACAAGTATATCCTTAGGCTTTACTCATAATATTCATGGCGAAGTTTCTTCTTCGTTAAATTGTTATATGGTTGGAATTGGAAAATGATACATGTAGTAATTTGCTATAATGTCTTGGATAATGTGATACTTGGCAATTGTTGTGCTCATGTTTAAGCTCTTGCATCATATGCTTTGCACCCATTAATGAAGAAATACATAGAGCATGCTAAAATTTGGTTTGCATATTTGGTCTCTCTAAGGTCTAGATAATTTCTAGTATTGAGTTTGAACAACAAGGAAGACGGTGTAGAGTCTTATAATGTTTACAATGTGTCTTTTATGTGAGTCTTGCTGCACCGGTTCATCCTTGTGTTTGTTTCAAATAAGCCTTGCTAGCCTAAACCTTGTATCGAGAGGGAATATCTCTCATGCATCCAAAATACTTGAGCCAACCACTATGCCATTTGTGTCCACCATACCTACCTACTACATGGTATTTCTCCGCCATTCCAAAGTAAATTGCTTGAGTGCTACCTTTAAATTTCCATTCTCCACCTTTACAATATATAGCTCATGGGACAAATAGCTTAAAAACTATTGTGGTATTGAATATGTACTTATGCACTTTATCTCTTATTAAGTTGCTCGTTGTGCGATAACCATGTTCACCTGGGACGCCATCAACTACTCTTTGTTGAATTTCATGTGAGTTGCTATGCATGTTGGTCTTGTCTGAAGTAAGAGCGATCTACCACCTTATGGTTAGAGCATGCATATTGTTAGAGAAGAACATTGGGCCGCTAACTAAAGCCATGACCCATGGTGGAAGTTTCAGTTTTGGACAATATCCTCAATCTCATATGAGAAAATTAATTGTTGTTACATGCTTATGCATAAAAGAGGAGTCCATTATCTGTTGTCTATGTTGTCCCGGTATGGATGTCTAAGTTGAGAATAATCAATAGGGAGAAATCCGATGCGAGCTTTCTCCTTAGACCTTTGTACAAGCGGCATAGAGGTACCCCTTTGTGACACTTGGTTAAAACATGTGCATTGCGATGATCCCGGTAGTCCAAGCTAATTAGGACAAGGTGCGGGCACTATTAGTATACTATGCATGAGGCTTGCAACTTGTAAGATATAATTTACATGATACATATGCTTTATTACTACCGTTGACAAAATTGTTTCTTGTTTTCAAAATCAAAGCTCTAGCAAAAATATAGCAATCGATGCTTTCCTCTTTGAAGGGCCATTCTTTTACTTTTATTGTTGAGTCAGTTCACCTATCTCTCTCCACCTCAAGAAGCAAACACTTGTGTGAACTGTGCATTGATTCCTACATACTTGCATATTGCACTTATTATATTACTCTATGTTGACAATATCCATGAGATATACATGTTACAAGTTGAAAGCAACCGCTGAAACTTAATCTTCCTTTGTGTTGCTTCAATGCCTCTACTTTGAATTATTGCTTTATGAGTTAACTCTTATGCAAGACTTATTGATGCTTGTCTTGAAGTACTATTCAATGAAAAGTCTTTGCTATATGATTCACTTGTTTACTCATGTCATTTGCATTGTTTTGATCGCTGCATTCACTACATATGCTTACAAATAGTATGATCAAGGTTATGATGGCATGTCACTCTAGAAATTATCTTTGTTTATCGTTTACCTGCTCGGGACGAGCAGGAACTAAGCTTGGGGATGCTGATACGTCTCCGACGTATCGATAATTTCTTATGTTCCATGCCACATTATTGATGATATCTACATGTTTTATGCACACTTTATGTCATATTCGTGCATTTTCCGGAACTAACCTATTAACAAGATGCCGAAGTGCCGCTTGTCTGTTTTCTCGCTGTTTTTGGTTTCAGAAATCCTAGTAAAGAAATATTCTCGGAATTGGACGAAATCAACGCCCAGGGTCCTATTTTGCCACGAAGCTTCCAGAAGACCGAAGAGGAGATGAAGTGGGGCCACGAGGTGGCCAAACCATAGGGAGGCGCGGCCCAAGCCCTGGCCGCGCCGACCTATAGTGTGGGGCCCTCGTGTGGCCCCCTGACCTGCCCTTCCGCCTACTTAAAGCCTCCGTCGCGAAACCCCCAGTACCGAGAGCCACGATACGGAAAACCTTCCAGAGACGCCGCTGCCGCCAATCCCATCTCTGGGGATTCAGGAGATCGCCTCCGGCACCCTGCCGGAGAGGGGAATCATCTCCCGGAGGACTCTACGCCGCCATGGTCGCCTCCGGAGTGATGTGTGAGTAGTCTACCCCTGGACTATGGGTCCATAGCAGTAGCTAGATGGTTGTCTTCTCCCCATTGTGCTTAATTGTCGGGTCTTGTGAGCTGCCGAACATGATCAAGATCATCTATCCGTAATTCTATATGTTGCGTTTGTTGGGATCCGATGAATAGAGAATACTATGTTATGTTGATTATCAATTCATGTCTATGTGTTGTTTATGATCTTGCATGCTCTCCGTTACTAGTAGATGCTCCGGCCAAGTAGATGCTTGTAACTCCAAGAGGGAGTATTTATGCTCGATAGTGGGTTCATGTCTCCGTGAATGCTGGGAAGTGACAGAAATCTCTAAGATTATGGATGTGCTTGTTGCCACTAGGGATAAAACATTGGTGCTATGTTCGAGGATGTAGTTACCGATTACATTACGCGCAATACTTAATGCAATTGTCCGTTGTTAGCAACTTAATACCGGAGGGGGTTCGGATGATAACTCCGAAGGTGGACTTTTTAGGCATAGATGCATGCTGGATAGCGGTCTATGTACTTTGTCGTAATGCCCAATTAAATCTCACAATACTCATCATAATATGTATGTGCATGGTCATGCCCTCTTTATTTGTCAATTGCCCAACTGTAATTTGTTCACCCAACATGCTGTTTATCTTATGGGAGAGACACCTCTAGTGAACTGTGGACCCCGGTCCAATTCTCTATACTGAAATACAATCTACTGCAATATTGTTCTACTATTTTCTACAAACAATCATCATCCATACTATACATCTAATCCTTTGTTACAGCAAGCCAGTGAGATTGACAACCTCGCTGTTTCGTTGGGGCAAAGTACTTGGTTTGTGTTGTGCAGGTTCCACGTTGGCGCCGGAATGCCTGGTGTTGCGCCGCACTACATCTCGCCGCCATCAACCTTCAACGTGCTTCTTGGCTCCTACTGGTTCGATTAAACCTTGGTTTCATACTGAGGGAAAACTTGCCGCTGTACGCATCACACCTTCCTCTTGGGGTTCCCAACGGACGCGTGCTGTACGCGTATCATCAACACCCGGATTTTTAAGTCCAGATGCCTATTATGCCATTCCTCGCAATCCCAGGAATATTGTTTTTGCGAGACATAATAGATTGATATCACAACACATCATTCATTACAACACATAATCGTCTTACGAATAAAGGATCACTTGATCCAGTCTTATTACATAACACATAGCGGAAGCGAAAGTAGCGTAGTAGTAGACCATCTATTCCACATGCAACTGTTGACGTCAGGAGTGATCCTAGTTGTCGTAGACGTCCTGCTGTCCTTCTTCAGGGTTCTGGTACTCGTCTTCATAGTCTGGCCATTCGAATAGCCAGGGACACAGCCATGAGTACTTTAAAGTACTCGCAAACTAATACTCAGGTAAATACTATCAACTATAGTAAGGGGGTTCTAAGCTCTAGTTTCATTTGCATAAAGCCAGTTTTATTTCATAAGCACTTTAATAAACCAAAACCTCTTCATTTGACTAACTTACTCAAGTGGGAACATTAGTGTCATTCCCACAACTCAGTTGTGATTCAAAGTCGAAGTCACCTTTCAAATCAAGTCACAATTCACCTTTCATATTTTTGGAAAAATTCTGATGACGGAACAGTATGGCCTTTCCAACTGTCCATAACCGCGGACGCGGCTATTCGAATAGGTTAAACTCTGCAGAGGGTGTACACTTGTGCCACAACAATTGCAATAGTTCGTCAGGGGTAATCGGGTCCTCGATTTATCGTACGCGAGTACGCGAACTACCAATCCTAACCTTTCATTTACATACTCTAGTATAGGCACCTCTCCCCATGAGCTTGGCCTCCCAGTGAAGACACGCGGTTAGCCTGGGAACTGCACAGGGCTTGGGCCGGACATTCACCTCATTTCACGTCATTTCACATCATTTCACCAGTAACGGAGGCAGCCTCGGCATAACCCCTATGACGCTTGTTTAGAGGGAACCCATACTAAAATACATAAGTTTCCAGCTAAGCCTTACCCAGATTCAGGTATTGTGGGGGTACTTGTAAAATTGGAATGGTATCGCATCCGAACCCAACCATCAGTGTTTTTGGTAAAATTCACCAAGTCATTCACCAGTCATATTCACCTTCAAAATCTCTCAATAGAATGACTCATCATTCCAAGGTTTTCAAAGTCATTTCAATTCACAAGTTCCCAAATAGAGTAGTCACTTTTAATATTGAGCACTAGCAACTAGTTATGAGGGGTGCTAAGTATCTTGGAGCTTGCTAGGCTAAGTGTGATTCTCTTGTACTACTCTATAACTCAACTAAGTGAATCATAAATCAAAAAGTAACTTTGATAAATAAAATCAAGTAAAGCTGGTAAAGTAAAAAACTTGGGATAGGTTCATGAAGTAAAATGTAATGGTGCCTTGCTCTTGTAGAGCTTTGCACTTGGCAAGAATATAAACTTGCAACCAAAATAGTTTGCATTAGTCTAGCTTGCATTGGTAATAGCTTGCCTTGAGTGGTGATGTGATCAAAGTTTTCTTGCTCTTCCTCTTGGTAGAAAACCTCTTCCTCTTGATAGTCTCCCGTACTAGCGTCTATAAACGAATACGAGGATACAATCACCAAACAACACTTAAGTATTCTTAATTAGCCTTAATGGCTCACACAATTGATCTAGCATCACTACTTACATTTATTCACAAATTATGCTAGGGTTTCTTTATTTAACATTAGGAAAATAATTTCCTCTCATTTAAAGTTGAAATTAGGGTTTCTCTTTGGTTTGGAGAAATAATTTCCTCTCATTGAATCTTCTTAAGATTTAATCTTCTCAATTAACCAGTGATGATCACATGTTGACCAAGATCAACACTTCACACTTAATATTTGAGAAAAGTGCTTTAAATGAGATTCATCATCTCATGTGATTTAAATAACTAGTGTAATTTAAGCACTATGTTGATTTAAATTCTACAATTGAGCAAGTAGGAACCTAAGCAATTAAAGGTCAACACATTACTTCATAAAGCTTGAGACAATGATTTAAATGAGGTGCTACACCTCATAGATTTAATTTCTTAAAATTTGAAATAGTTTAAATGGGCTAGTATTGACTACATAGCCAATATTTTGCTTCTAGCCCATGATCATGTACAGAACATATATCATATTTTTACATAATAAATTAGAGTTTGTTAAATGTGAATTATTTCAATTGGATTCACTTCAAAATTCCAAATGGTTGATTTTTAAGATTTATTTGAATACTGAAAAGTATCTGTTTTGTTATTTTTGCAATTCCAAAACTACACAAGATATGGGGTTGAATACAGTGGCAAAATGTAGATAATTTCATGGGCTTTCCAGAGATATGTATTTTGCTAAATTTGGTTCAGTAGTTTGAAAGTTATTCAAATTTGAATAAAGCATCAGTATTTGAAATTTGCTGAAACTAAATATTTGAATTAAACACAAATGGGCTAGGCGGGAAACTGGATGGGCCGAAATGGGTTTAAACACAGGAACTGGCCCAGTAACGCTTCAGTGCTTGGTGGGCTGTCCAGAGGTGGGGCCTACATGTCAGTGGCTTTGTTTCACCGAAGCGGTACCTTGTGATGTCGACCGTTGGATTAAGAGATGATCGCACGGCCGTAGTTCGTCTTCTTCTCCGGCGAGAGGAGGGCGTGCTGGCGACGGAGGTAGGGGGTCGGAGGGTGTCCTAGGCCACCGGCGATCGAGGGAGAGGGGCGAGGTGACGTTGTCGATGGTGTAGAGGCCCCTGGTACAGCGGCGAGGCTTGGGACGGCTCCAGGCGATTGATGTCTACGGGAGCTTCTATTCTTGTAGACAGTGTTGGGCCTCCAAGAGCAGAGGTTTGTAGAAGAGCATCAAGTTTCCCTTAAGTGGATCACCCAAGGTTTATCGAACTCAGGGAGGAAGAGGTCAAAGATATCCCTCTCATGCAACCCTGCAACCACAAAGCAAGAAGTCTCTTGTGTCCCCAACACACCTAATAGGTGCACTAGTTCGGCGAAGAGATAGTGAAATACAGGTGGTATGAATATATATGAGCAGTAGCAACAGCGCCAGAAAAGTGCTTTGCTATCCAGGACTGGCGTGTGGTTGATGGTGGTAATATTGCAGGTAGTAGTAAAACAGCAGAACAGTAAACAAGCAGCGATAGCAGTATTTAGGAACAAGGCCTAGGGATCATACTTTCACTAGTGGACACTCTCAACTTTGATCACATAACAGAATAAATAGATAGATGCTGGACTCTACACTCTCTTGTTGGATGATGAACACCACTAATTGCGTAGGATTACACGAACCCTCAATGCCATCATAGTAATAGTTAACTTCATAATCTACAAGAGATCACAATCATAAACTACGCCAAGTACTACATGATGCACACACTGCCACCTTTACACCATGCAGGAGGAATAGAGTACTTTAATAACATCACTAGAGTAGCACATAGACGAATAGTGATACAAAACTCATATGAATCTCAATCATGTAAGGCAGCTCATGAGATCATTGTATTGAAGTACATAGGAGAGAGATTAACCACATAGCTATCGGTACAGCCCCGAGCCTCGATGGAGAACTACTCCCTCCTCATGGGAGACGAGCAGCGTTGATGAAGATGGCGGTGGTGTCGATGGAGAAGCCTTTCGGGGGCACTTCCCCGTCCCGGCGGCGTGCCGGAACAGAGACTCATGTCCCCCAGATCTTGGCTTCGCGATGGCGGCGGCTCTGGATGGTTTCTCGTACCGTGGCTTTTCGTATCGAGGTTTTAGGTCGAGGACCCTTAAATAGGCGAAGAGGCGGCGTCGGAGGGTCAACGAGGCGGTGAGATGGTAAGGCGGCGCGGCCAGCGCCTGGGCCGCGCCGGCCTACCTCCCGGGCCCACCGGGGCTCCCCTCGGCGACTCTCGGGTGTTCCGGAAGCTTCGTGGAAAAATAGGATGCTCGGGCGTTGATTTCGTCCGATTCCGAGAATATTTCCTTACTAGGATTTCTGAAACCAAAAACAGCAGAAAACAGCAACTGGCCCTTCGGCATCTCGTCAGTAGGTTAGTTCCGGAAAACGCATAAATATGACATAAAGTATGCATAAAACATGTAGATATCATCAATAATGTGGCATGGAACATAAGAAATTATCGATACATCGGAGACGTATCAGCATCCCCAATCTTAGTTTCTGCTCGTCCCGAGCAGGTAAACGATAACAAAGATAATTTCTGGAGTGACATGCCATCATAAACTTGATCATACTATTGTAAGCATATGTAATGAATGCAGTGATCGAAACAATGTAAATGACATGAGTAAACAAATGAATCATATAGCAAAGACTTTTCATGAATAGTACTTTCAAGACAACCATCAATAAGTCTTGCATAAGAGTTAACTCATAAAGCAATAATTAAAAGTAAAGATATTGAAGCAACACAATGGAAGATTAAGTTTCAGCAGTTGCTTTCAACTTATAACATGTATATCTCATGGATAATTGTCAATGCAAAGTAATATAACAAGTGCAATATGCAAGTATGTAGGAATCAATGCAAAGTTCACACAAGTGTTTGCTTCTTGAGGTGGAGAGAAATAGGTGAACTGACTCAACAATAAAAGTAAAAGAAAGGTCCTTCAAAGAGGAAAACATCGATTGCTATATTTGTGCTAGAGCTTTGATTTTGAAAACATATAGAGAGCAATAAAAGTAAAATTTTGAGAGGTGTTTGTTGTTGTCAATGAATGGTAGTGGGCACTCTAACCCCCTTGCCAGACAAACCTTCAAAGAGCGGCTCCCATTTTATTTTATTTTTGTGTGGCACTCCTTCCAACCTTTCTTTCACAAACCATGGCTAACCGAATCCTCGGGTGCCCGCCAACAATCTCATACCATGAAGGAGTGCCTTTTTATTTTAGTTTTATTATGATGACACTCCTCCCCACCTTTGCTTTCTCAAGCCATGGCTAACCGAATCCTTCGGGTGCCGTCCAACAATCACATACCATGGAGGAGTGTCTTTTTTTTGTTAATTAATTTGGGACTGGGAATCCCATTGCCAGCTCTTTTTGCAAAATTATTGGATAAGCGGATGAAGCCACTAGTCCATTGGTGAAAGTTGCCCAACAAGAATGAAAGATAAACACCACATACTTCCTCATGAGCTATAAAACATTGACACAAATCAGAGGTGATAAATTTTGAATTGTTTAAAGGTAGCACTCAAGCAATTTACTTTGGAATGGCGGAGAAATACCATGTAGTAGGTAGGTATGGTGGACACAAATGGCATAGTGGTTGGCTCAAGGATTTGGATGCATGAGAAGTATTCCCTCTCGATACAAGGTTTAGGCTAGCAAGGTTATTTGAAACAAACACAAGGATGAACCAAGTGCAGCAAAACTCACATAAAAGACATATTGTAAACATTATAAGACTCTACACCGTCTTCCTTGTTGTTCAAACTCAATACTAGAAATTATCTAGACCTTAGAGAGACCAATTATGCAAACCAAATTTAGCAAGCTCTATGTATTTCTTCATTAATAGGTGCAAAGTATATGATGCAAGAGCTTAAACATGAGCACAACAATTGCCAAGTATCACATTATCCAAGACATTCTACCAATTACTACATGTAGCATTTTCCGTTTCCAACCATATAACAATTTAACGAAGCGGTTTCAACCTTCGCCATGAAAATTAAAAGCTAAGAACACATGTGTTCATATGAACCAGCGGAGCGTGTCTCTCTCGCACACAAACATTTATTCAAACAAAAACAAAAACAAAAACACACAGACGCTCCAAGTAAAGTACATAAGATGTGACCGAATAAAAATATAGTTTCAAGAGAAGGAACCTGATAGTTTGTCGATGAAGAAGGGGATGCCTTGGGCATCCCCAAGCTTAGATGCTTGAGTCTTCTTGAAATATTGTATCATCCTCCTCTCTTGACCCTTGAAAACTTCCTCCACACCAAACTCAAAACAACTCATTAGAGGGTTAGTGCATAATCAAAATTCACATGTTCAGAGGTGACACAATCATTCTTAACACTTCTGGACATTGCCCAAAGCTACTGGAAGTCAATGGAACAAAGAAATCCATCCCACATAGCAAAAGAGGCAATGCGAAATAAAAGGCAGAATCTGTCAAAACAGAACAATCCGTAAAGACGAATTTCTAAGAGGCACCAGACTTGCTCAAATGAAAATGCTCAAATTGAATGAAAGTTGCGTACATATCTGAGGATCACTCATGTAAATTGGCATAATTTTCTGAGTTACCTACAGAGAATATTGCCCAGATTCGTGACAGCAAAGAAATCTGTTTCTGCGCAGTAATCCAAATCTAGTATGAACCTTTCTATCAAAGACTTTACTTGGCACAACAATGCAATAAAATAAGATAAGGAGAGGTTGCTACAGTAGTAAAAAACTTCCAAGACACAAATAAAAAACAAAGTACTGTAGCAAAATAAACACATGGGTTATCTCCCAAGAAGTTCTTTCTTTATAGCCATTAAGATGGGCTCAGCAGTTTTAATGATGCACTCGCAAGAAATAGTAGTTGAAGCAAAAGAGAGCATCAAGAAGAAAATTCAAAACACATTTAAGTCTAACATGCTTCCTATGAAAAGGAATCTTGTAAATAAACAAGTTCATGAAGAGCAAAGTGACAAGCATAGGAAGATAAAACAAGTGTAGCTTCAAAAATTTCAGCACATAGAGAGGTGTTTTAGTAACATGAAAATTTCTACAACCATATTTTCCTCTCTCATAATAACTTTCAGTAGCATCATGAGCAAACTCAACAATATAACTATCACATAAAGCATTCTTATCATGAGTCTCATGCATAAAATTATTACTCTCCACAATAGCATAATCAATTTTATTAGTTGTAGTGGGAGCAAATTCAACAAAGTAGCTATCATTATTACTCTCATCATCAAATATAGGAGGCATATTGTAATCATAATCAAATTTATCCTCCATAACAGGTGGAACCAAAAGGCTACTATCATTATAATCATCATAAATAGGAGGCAAAGTATCATCAAAGTAAATTTTCTCCTCAATGCTTGGGGGATTAAAAGATCATGATCATCAAAACCAGCTTCCCCAAGCTTAGAATTTTCCATAGCATTAGCAACAATAGTGTTCAAAGCATTCATATTAATAACATTCCCATTAGCATGCATATAAAGTTCTATGGGTTTTTTAATTCTCTCTTCAAACACATCATGTCCTAATTCAAGATAAAGTTCATAAAGATCTCTCATATTTTTGTTGTTTTCCATTATGCCTAACTAGTGTAAACAAGAAACAAAAAGATGCAATTGCAGGATCTAAAGGAAATAGCTTTGAGCACAAACACAATGGCGCCAGAAAAGTACGCGTTACACGGAACCGGAGTATGAGTGCCTTTTACCTTTCCTCCCCGGCAACGGCGCCGGAAAAGTGCTTGATGTCTACGGGAGCTTCTATTCTTGTAGACGGTGTTGGGCCTCCAAGAGCAGAGGTTTGTAGAACAACGAGCAAGTTTCCCTTAAGTGGATCACCTAAGGTTTATCGAACTCAGGAAGGAAGAGGTCAAAGATATCCCTCTCATGCAACCCTGCAACCACAAAGCAAGAAGTCTCTTGTGTCCCCAACACACCTAATAGGTGCACTAGTTCGGCGGAGAGATAGTGAAATACAGGTGGTATGAATATATATGAGCAGTAGCAACAGCGCCAGAAAAGTGCTTTGCTATCCAGGACTGGCGTGTGGTTGATGGTGGTAATATTGCAGGTAGTAGTAAAATAGCGAACGATGAAACAAGCAGCGATAGCAGTATTTTGGAACAAGGCCTAGGGATCATACTTTCACTAGTGGACACTCTCAACTTTGATCACATAACAGAATAAATAGATAGACGCTAGACTCTACACTCTCTTGTTGGATGATGAACACCACTAATTGCGTAGGATTACACGAACCCTCAATGCCGGAGTTAACAAGCTCCACAATATTCAATGTTCATATTTAAATAACCTTAGAGTGCAAGATAGATCAACATAACCAAATAGATCACATCAATACCATCATAGTAATAGTTAACTTCATAATCTACAAGATATCACAATCATAAACTACGCCAAGTACTACATGATGCACACACTGCCACCTTTACACCATGCAGGAGGAATAGAGTACTTTAATAACATCACTAGAGTAGCACATAGACGAATAGTGATACAAAACTCATATGAATCTCAATCATGTAAGGCAGCTCATGAGATCATTGTATTGAAGTACATAGGAGAGAGATTAACCACATAGCTACCGGTACAGCCCCGAGCCTCGATGGAGAACTACTCCCTCCTCATGGGAGACAACAGTGTTGTTGAAGATGGCGCTGGTGTCGATGGAGAAGCCTTCCGGGGGCACTTCCCCGTCCCGGCGGCATGCCGGAACAGAGACTCCTGTCCCCCAGATCTTGGCTTCGCGATGGCGGCGGCTCTAGATGGTTTCTCGTACCGTGGCTTTTCGTATCGAGGTTTTAGGTCGAGGACCCTTAAATAGGCGAAGAGGCGGCGTCGGAGGGTCAACGAGGCGGTGAGATGGTAAGGCGGCGCGGCCAGGGCCTGGGCCGCGCCGGCCTACCTCCTGGGCCCACCAGGGCTCCCCTCTGGCGACTCTCGGGTGTTCTCGAAGCTTCGTGAAAAAATAGGATGCTTGGCGTTGATTTCGTCCGATTCCGAGAATATTTCCTTACTAGGATTTCTGAAACCAAAAATAGCAGAAAACAGGAATTGGCCCTTCGGCATCTCGTCAATAGGTTAGTTCCGGAAAACGCATAAATATGACATAAAGTATGCATAAAACATGTAGATATCATCAATAATGTGGCATGGAACATAAGAAATTATCGATACGTCGGAGACGTATCAGCGATGCAGATGCTCTGCGGGCTCCGGCGGGAATGAGCTTGCGATTGAAGCTTCTCCGGCGAGGTAAAGTCAAATTGGTGGGTGGAGAAGGGGCAAGGATGAGAGGGGAGCAGTTTGTGTGAAGAATCGAGGCTCAGAGCTTCTCTATTTATAGTGGATGGAGGGGTGCCGTGGATGTGGCGGAAGGTCGACGACGACAATGGCGCTACGGGTTGCGAAAGGGCAAGGCGAGGTGCGCATCGTGTAGGCGACGTCTAGGCGAGGCTCTGGGTGTAGCTGGCGCGTCCAGGGGATGATGGGAGCGCTCGGCTTGCTTCCGCGACAAGGACAGTACTGGGCGGCGGAATTGCGATCATGGCGATGGCGACGGTGCACGCGCGAGCTCTGGAGCATGTCTACGGCGTAGCTGGGGGTGCGGTGACGCTCGATGCAGAAGTAGAGGCTTAGGGGAGGACGGAGGCGATGGCACGACGGCGTGCTCTGGCGCATCCAGTGACATGCCAGGGCGCGCTCACCGCGTGCCTGGCAGGTTTTCTGGCATGTCTGGGCACGCGTGTTCCGGCCAATGACGTGCAAGGTTCGAGCCAGGGATGGTACCAGCAGGTTCAGTGAGGTGTGGGCTACCTAATTGACATGGTACTCGAGAGAGGGGAGGGCCAGAGAGATTGAGTGCTTGGGTGGCCGGCATGGGACTTGGCATGGCCAAAAGGTTATCATGGCTTCACTTTTCTTAGGGATGCAGGGCATAGGATGATGCAGGGATGGTACTAGAGCAACAATGATCAAAGGGAGAAAGGGGTTTAGGCAAGAATCCAGAGGATAATAGCATGTATTGCAATTTCCAGATTGTGTCTGCAAGGTGTTTGAGGAAATGGCCGCATGAAACTTTTGGTCGAATTTTAGAAATCTTTTTGGTGGAGCTCAATCCTATAATTAAAGAGAAAGAATGGTGGTGGTGGTGTCCAATTTGGCAAAGGTTTGTGAGATTTCAAATTTGGGGTTATCTTCACATAGTTTCAAAGTCTCCTCTTGTCAAATCTATACTGGTCAACCTGGTCAACATTAGCACTATTGGTCAACATGAAAGTTGTTCATTTTCACTTGGTCTTGGATGACATGGCAAAAGTTGACCAAGTTTGGTTGGAGAAAAGTCAAAGCCAGAGGGGTAAAGTGGTGAAGATTTTATAAAGTGACCAAATGACCATTATCATATGTGTGATGGTTTTGAGATTTCCTTTGATTTGATTCTTGTTTCTTTGTTGCATTTGTGTTTGTTTATCATATATAAGTATTCTACAAGCAAGAGATCAAGCAATGGTGGCCCTTAATGAAGATTTGCAAATTTGGCTAAGTGTATGTGAGTGAAATTGGGATTTTCTCACTATTTGGTTTCTCTCCATTTGATTTGACTTTTCTTTACTCTAATGTGATTCTTATTAGTTTAGAAACATTTTCCAACCATTGAAACCATTTCAAATGGTCTTGTTCAAAGATTTGCAAAAATGGCCATAACACATAAGAGGTGATGTGTCATATTTCATTAAACTTGTAAATTGTTCATCTTGCTTCACTTGGGCATGGGTTAGGGTCAACTTAGTATTAGGTTAGGTTTAGAGATGGTTTCCCATCATTTGGTCAAGGTTTAAAGTCATAGGGCAATAATTGGGTATTATGGATATGTGTCACATATGCCTCTATGCATATGTTGCATTTGAGTTTTAATTTGACTTGACTTGACCCAAATGGTGTTGTTGAGTGTTGAAATGGTATATAGGAGTGATCCCACCATTCACAACATGTCTTAGGGTCAAGATTCTTAATTTCCCATATTTGCTATTTTACTCTCATATGCCTCTATGGCATTTTTAGTTTCTTTTTATTTTCTTTGGAAACAACTTGGATTTGGTTTGATAAGTACTAGGTAAGGTGTATGAAGGTTTTCCAAACCTCTAGGCAAAGTAGAAAGGTCTAGGGTAAAGATTTGTAAAAAAATAGCCATAGGCACATATACCTTTTTCTTATTTAATTTCCTTTTATTTTATTTTAACTAGGATGGTGAAAAGAGGTGTGAGGTTTAGGGTTTAAGATTATCTCAACATACTTTAACAAGCAATCATGGCAATAGCACAAGAATTAAGCAAGATCACAATGTATCACACTTAATTTAATAAAAGTTTTTGTTGGTTCCAAAATTTGGAACTAGGGAAATTCATTTGTTTTGTTTTGAATTTTTGGGATGTTACAACCTCTGAGTCTTCTATTCTGTCTGCTCTTCGGTCTCTTATTTCTCCTGTTCGTGTTGTCACGACTGATGGTACCTCTATTCCTGTTTCTAGTACAGGCACCCTTTCTACTCCCTCTTTCTCTGTCCCTGATGTTTCACATGTTCCTCGCCTTCAGATGAACCTTTTCTCTGCTAACCAGCTCACCGATTCTGGTTGTCGCGTCATTCTTGACGCTGAGTCTTGTGCAGTTCGGGATCGTCGCACACGAGGCCCTGGTTGGAGCTGGCCCTCGTAGCCGTCGGTCTCCGGGGCTTTGGGAGTTAGGCGGCTTCGTGTTCCTTCCGCTGCCACTTCATCCGCGGTTCTCCTCCGTTTGTTGCCTCTATCACCGGCTCTTTTCAGCGGTGGCATCATCGTCTTGGTCACCTTTGTGACTCACGCCTGTCGTCTTTGGTTCATCGTGGCCTTCGGGGTCCGTCTCCGGAGATGGGTCGTTACATCTGTCGGGGTTGTAGGTTAGGCAAACAGATTCAGCTTCCCTATCCTACTAGTGTGTCCGTCTCTCGGCGACCGTTCGATTTAGTCCATTCGGATGTTTGGGGTCCGGCTCCCTTCGCTTCGAAAGGGGGCCATCGATACTATATCTTATTCATTGATGATTTTTCACGGTACACCTGGGTGTTTTTCATGCGCTCTCGCAATGAGGTGCTCTCTATTTATCAGCATTTTGCGGCCATGGTCCGCACTCAGTATTCCTCACCCATTCGCGTGTTCCGTGCTGATTCTGCTGGTGAGTATATCTCTTAGCACCTTCGTGGTGTCCTTGCTGAGGAGGGCGCTCTCGCTCAGTTTTCTTATCCCGGCACGCATGCTCAAAATGGCGTCGCCGAGCGTAAGCATCGTCATCTTCTTGAGACCACCCTTGCTATGATGATTGCCTCTTCTCTTCCGCCACATTTCTGGGCTGAGGCTGTCGCTACGTCGGCCCACCTCATTAACATTCAGCATTCCGCTGCTCTACAGGGTGGCATTCCTCTCGAGCGTCTCTCTGGTGTTTCTCCAGACTACTCGACTCTCCGTTCATTTGGTTGCGTCTGCTATGTCCTTCTGCATCCTCGCGAACGCACCAAACTGACTGCTCAGTCTGTTGAGTGTGTTTTTCTCGGATACAGTGATGATCATAAGGGCTATCGCTATTGGGACCCCGTTGGTCGTCGGATGCGCATCTTTCGTGACGTCACATTTGATGAGACGCGTCCCTTCTATCCTCGCCCCACCTCGGTTACTTACCCGGTGGATGATATCTCTTTTCTTCTTTTTCCGGATGCACCCCTGCTGTCCCTCCTCCCCTCCCTCCTACTTCTGATGCGCCCCCTTCGGCGCCATCCTCTCGTTCGTCTAGTCCACCTAGTACTCCTCGTTCTCCGGCTTCGGCTCCTTCCGATGTTGTCCCTTCTTCCTCTTCTTCTAATGACTTGTCTTCTGCAGATGAGCTTCCCCCTTCCCGGCCTGTTCGTCAGCGTCGTGCTCCAGTTCGTTACTCTCCTAGTCAGTATGGTCTCTCTGTCGTTTCCGAGCCGAGTTCTTATCGGTATGCCGAGCGTCATCCTGAATGGCAGCTTGCCATGGCTGAGGAGATCGCTGCGCTTGAGCGCACTGGCACTTGGGATCTTGTTTCTCCCCCTTATGGTGTTCGTCCCATCACGTGTAAGTGGGTCTATAAAATTAAGACTCGCTCTGATGGATCTCTTGAGCGCTATAAAGCGCGTCTTGTGGCTCGTGGTTTTCAGCAGGAGCACGGCCGTGACTATGATGAGACTTTTGCCCCTGTGGCTCATATGACTACTGTGCGTACCCTACTTGCTGTTGCTTCTATTTGCTGCTGGTATGTCTCCCAGCTTGATGTTCAGAATGCTTTTCTTAATGGCGAGTTGAGTGAGGAGGTTTACATGCAGCCTCCTCCTGGGTATTCTGTTCCCGATGGGATGGTTTGTCGTATTCGACGTTCTCTCTATGGTCTCAAACAGGCCCCTCGTGCCTGGTTTGAGCGCTTCGCCTCTGTCGTGACTTCTGCTGATTTCTCTCCTAGTCTTCATGATCCAGCACTTTTCGTTCACACTTCTCCTCGTGGATGTACTCTTCTTCTTCTCTATGTTGATGATATGATCATTACTGGTGATGATCCTGAGTATATTGCCTTCGTCAAGGCTCGTCTTCGTGATCAGTTTCTTATGACTGATCTTGGTCATCTTCGCTATTTTCTTGGCATTGAGGTTTCCTCCACTTCTGATGGCTTTTCTATCTCTCAGGAAAAGTACATTCAGGATCTTCTTGCTCGTGCTGCTCTTGGGGATGAGCGCACAGTCGATACTTCTATGGAGCTTAATGTTAAGCTTCATCCTACTGATGGTGATCCTCTTCCTGATCCCACCCGTTATCGCCATCTTGTTGGGAGTCTTGTTTATCTTGCTGTCACTCGTCCTGATATTTCTTATCCTGTTCATATTCTGAGTCAGTTTGTCTCAGCTCCTACCACTGTTCACTATAGTCATCTACTCCGTGTTCTTCGTTATCTCGTCGCCTTTTCTTTCCCCGTTCCAGCTCTCTCCAGCTCCAGTGCTATTCGGATGCTACATGGGCGAGTGATCCTATGGATCGTTGTTCGCTTTCTGCTTACTTTGTGTTTCTTGGTGGTTCGCTTGTTGCTTGGAAGACGAAGAAACAGGTCGCAGTTTCCCGTTCGAGTGTTGAGGTTGAGTTGCGGGCTATGGCTTTGTTGATTGCTGAGGTGACTTGGTTACGGTGGTTGCTTGCAGATTTTGGGGTCTCTGTTACGACACCCACTCCACTTTGGTCTGACAGTACAGGTGCTATCAGTATTGCACGTGATCCGGTCAAGCATGAGCTGACCAAGCATATCGGTGTTGATGCTTTTTACACACATGCACAGGTACAGGATGATGTTGTTGCGGTTCATTATGTGCCTTCAGATTTGCAGTTGGCGGATTTCTTTACGAAGGCACAGACTCGAGTACAGCATGATTTCTTACTCTCCAAACTCAGTGTTGTGGATCCACCATGAGTTTGAGGTGGGGGTGTTAGATGTATATATCTGTCTATTGTAGTTTCCCCATATGTTAGGGGGCTTTCTGCATATGTGCACCTGTACATGTACTATATATTGTGGTATTTGGCCCCCTGATAATACAACAAGCATATTGCCCTAACATACTTGTCTATCAAATTTCGGCTGTTGGTTTCTCCCGCTAAGCATGCCAATGACATTTGCAAAAAAAAGTATATACTCGATGGTATATATCTGCCCTTGAATGTGCATAGAGCATCGACATATTTGAGTATTGTGCATCACTATTTTCCGTAGTTTGGTATTGCTATTAGAAAATTCAACGTATTAGTCCAGAAAGGAAGAAAAACAATCAGATTGTTCCTCAAAGATGTGAGCGGTACTTGTTAGTATAATTCACATTTTTTACACAATAGCACGCCAGATATAAATTACTCGGCGAGGATCTGTCAGAGTTCTATGTTGTTCATTACGTATTAGAATAGCTGAGAGATGATGTGCAACATATATGCATTTACTGGAACATGGGAGCATATGCTCCCTTTATTTTAAAATTCATTTTACACATATTTTGAATTTCAAAAAAATTGAAACAAAAAATTCGCACGTACATTTTCACGTGCTACGCGCTCACAAAGTTGTTTCATAAAAAATGGACTTGTTATGTGACGTGTGTAAAAAAGACAAAACTTAGTGCTAAAAATAATGTTTTTTTACAAGGTAAATTTTCTCTTTTTTACATAGACCACAAAAAATATTGATTTTTCCTGAAACTTGAGGAATGCACATATATTATGGAGATGTACATGTAGAATTTTTCGTCAAAAATTTTCGACAACTCGAAATATAATTTTTCGGTATAGGGAGCATACGCACCCGGGAGCCGAATTGAATTTCCGATTGTCTATTCACATCAAAGATGAAAAGAGATGCTAGGGGGAAATCGAGAAGAACACACGTCAATCTCATATATGAAATCTGGTATGTACTCGGTTTCTCGGTGATTGCGCACATATTAACCGTATTGTAGCACCTTTTAGCTTGGTGTGTGAATGTTTGTTAGGGGAACCGTACTTGGATCTGGTACGGGCTTCGTGTTATACAGAGGGCACAAGTACATCGTATGTAGACATACATATTCAATACACAATACGTATGGTATATGTATATATAGAGGAGAGAAGACTTATTACATTGTCTCACACCCTCCCTTAATCTCAACCTGAACTCAACATGCTTCTTGACTGGAAGTGGTTTAGTAAAACCATTTGCAACTTGATCATTACTTGAGACAAAACGAATAGCTAGCTGATTCTTTGCAACTCTTTCTCTGACAAAGTGGAAATCAATCTCAATGTGCTTGGTACGAGCATGAAACACAGGATTAAATGAGAGATAAGTAGCACCAAAATTATCACACCAAATAGTTGGCTTTTGTTTCAACCTTACTCCAAGTTCAGCAAGAAGAGCTTCAACCCAAATTAATTCAGCAATGGCATTGGCTAATGCTTTATATTCAGCCTCTATGCTGGACCGAGACACTGTAGCCTGTTTTCTTGCACTCCATGAGACTAGATTTGGACCAACAAAGATAGCAACCACCTGTAGAGCGTCGATCATCAACGTCTCCTGCCCAATCTGCATCAGAAAATGCACTCAAGAAAGTAGACGGTGATGATGTAAAGGTAGTGCCAAGATTTATTGTATCCTTGACATATCTGAGAATACGTTTTGCAGTTGTCCAATGATCAGTGGTTGGAGCATGGAGGTACTGACAAACTTTGTTTACTGAGAATGCCAAATCAGGCCGAGTCAATGTCAAGTACTGTAAAGCAACAACTATGCTTCTAAACTGAGTGCAGTCATCAGAGCCAAGAGGTGTTCCACTTGTGATAGACAGTTGTTCAGAAGTAGACAAAGGTGTTGGAGCAGACTTACAATGTTGCATACCAACCTTTTGGAGTAAATCTGTAGCATATTTCTCCTATGTCAGAAGCAATCCATTATTTACCTTTTTAACTTCAATACCAAGGAAGAAATGTAAATCACCAAGATCCTTGATAGCAAAATTCTCATTCAAATCTCGAAGGAGAGCTGTGATAGCATCTAAAGGTGTATATGATGCCCTCCATAGGAGGCCTCACAGCGCTTTGGATTTTGGGCCGTTAGATCGAGCTGATGTGGCGCGATCTCGGCCGCCGTTCGTCCAGAGCGCTGAAGCCCTCCCGCAGACCCACTTTTTATCCATGGGTCGTGTGAAAGCCCGCTCGGCCCAGACTCTCGCGTCGCGCGTGGCTTCCTCTCCATTCCCGTCGCTCCCTCTCCAATCCCCACCATCGCGCCGCCCCTCCGAAGTCCGCGCGCGCCGCCCCTTCTCCTCCCGTCGCGCCGCCCCTTCCCTCACCTGCGCCGCCGCCTCCAGCCGCTGCCTCGCCCCCGCCCCCCGTTGTCGTCGCCGGCCGCCGCCTCCTGTCGCGGCGCTTCGAGCTGGTCGCCACCTCGAGCCGCCGGACAGCACGAGCGCCGGCCGCCGCCTCGACCCCCCGCTGCGCCGCCGACGAGGACGCGCTGCGGCGCACGCGTGCGGCCTAGAGGAGCAGGCGGCGGCCGCGGCCGACGCGGCACGGGAGCTGGAGGAGGACCTCGTCCTGAGCACGACGGAGCACAGGTCGCCGGGGTGGATCCGTACGGCGCGGAAGGGCGGCCATGGACGGGCCCGAGCGATGGAGGCCGCTGGACGTGGGAGCTGGTGATGGGACGGTTCTCGTCGTTGTCCTCACGTCTTCTCTTCTCCGCTGGCGAGGACTGGCACGGTTGGGACTGGAGGAGCAACAACACATCGATTGGCAGCAACGAGACGCGGATCAGGCGGCAGCACGAGGTTTGCTTCTCCCTCCACTCTGCATCTCTTCCTCTCTATCTATCTCAGCTCCCACCCTCACTTTTCTTGTGGATAAGGGCGCAGCTGCAGGGAATGGCAGGGGAGTAGGTGTCCCTAAAGGAAGAGGGCGACGACACGTGCGCCGCCTCCTCTCCTCTCCCAGATCGGCCCCGTCAAGGTCCGGATCTCCCCATTCTCTCTCCTCTTGGTCTTCAACGGTGCACAACAGAGAAGGCAGTCATCCGAGAGTGGTGGCCTGCTTCCCTAGAATCCACGAGGAAGCTAGAGCTTGTGGCGTCCCTTTGCTACAGACCTTGGTATGTTCTCTCTGTGGTTGCAAAAAAAATTGTATAGCAGAAATTTGCTCTATTGACACAAAGGCCGTGTGGTAGCAGAGCTCGTGAAGCCATCAAATAGGCTGGGCACAGCAGCAGGACATGGTCTCCAAAACCGTGTTGGGAGCTGCTCATTATGGTGCATAGGCTTATCCCCATTTCTCTCTCCATGTAAAGATTGTTATTGATTCGTTTAGGCTCAGATAAAAGGACTCCAGTAACTTTTTGGGTGGGTGAAGTAAGTGGATATTAAGGTATATGAGCACAACAGGTCCAATCCCCCTTTAATATATGTTGGCTGTAATTTTGTTTGGATGATGCATACATAACCTCTAATCTGTTTTATAGTCTAGCCATTTGGATTCAGCAATAAATTGCATGTGAACCTGATGATCATTGATACCATATATTTGACTCATTCATTTCCTTCTCTCTTCATATTCAGGTTGTAGCAATTGTTATGCAGACTAGCCTGGAGTCTGGTTTTTGTACAGGTAGTGTCCATCCTGGTTCTGGTGATTTGATTTGGGCAACTCTTCAAATTTGGTTCTCATATATTGGTCCCGAGAAAGTGAGAATTCTTCACCTGACATTTTGCAATTGCTTTGAACCAGGTAATTAGTTCACATGGGATGTGCCATATCTCATCCCTTCCTTCTTTAACTTTCCTGTGTTTAGACTGATTGCATGTGTATACTATGTATGTTAGTTCCTTTATAATTCATGCCGTGATATTTTTTGTTGTTGTGACAGGTTACTTATAACAATAGTCTAATGTGGAAAAAAGCATAATCGGGTTGGGCGGCAAAGCCTTGATATCTGCTGGTTTATCCATAGGGGTGCACAGACAAATAAATGTCCATATAATTTATTTTTCTACTATGTCACCTATAGGGTAAGCCTGATAACTTTTTTGCAGTACCGTGTTTAACTTCTGGAGAATTATATCTGAAGCAAATCATTTTAACGAAATTATTTTAAGACCATAACCTCCCAATTTTCAGAACAACGATTTTTTACCATATACTATTTTTTTGTCAGTATCTCGCTAGGTGGATCCATCAGACCATTTAAAACATGTTACCGTTAGTGTCCAGTATATAGAAATCCATCCACCCATAGGAAAGGCTTGCTATCAAATTTGCCCACCTAGATTCAGTAAAGATGGGTATAGGTGTGTTCGTACTTGATACGTTTAGATGAGTGGGGTAATGAAAATATGGAATGACATTCATCAGCTGTTATAATTAGAAGGATATACACTTCAGGCCCAACATTAAAGCAGCTTCAAAACCATTATATATGTGTGAAAACTAAAAATAGTATTACATTTCAGCTATAATGTATCTTGCAATAATGCACCCTGTACCATACCTGACGCACCACCCAATTTTGAACTTTACCCTTCACTTCTAGGACTACGTCAGTTTCTGTTCTTCTCCATTCTCCCGATGCTAATTTTTGTAGTGGCTGAGATTGTTTGTAGTTACAGAATTTGACCAGATTCTGGGAATTGTTCCCTGTGAAATCCCTAGCGGCAACGCCTGTACTGAAATAATATCTAGATGTGCTCCCTGCCACCATTGGTATGTGCTTCTATCCTGAAACTAATAGATAACATAATGTACTGCATTTTTGTATACAGAGCTTAGTGCAAATATTGATTGACTTGTATAGCATAGTCAATCTCACTGTATCTTTTAATGTCTGCTAACATGCACTAGGAAACGTCACTTGTGTTCCGCTTTTCATGTGTTCAATTTATTTTAATCTGCGGTGCTATGCAAGTGCTATTAATAATCTGATGTTTCAAGTTATCTGTATTGGCTCATGTTATTTGAGCTGCCCTGTATGAAACTCTGCCAACTGTGCAACTTAGAACTTAGAGTTTATATCTGGTGGAGATGTCTAGCTGCTGATATTATATTTGTGTTAGATGATATGTGACCTGAATGTATGATTTTTTCCTCCTAAAATATATTACCGAACTGAATCCCAAAACACTACCGTATTTAGTATGAATTCCTTGACTTTGCCTAGAGCTTCATATAATTAGGTGTACTTTTTTATATAATTTGTACCTGATATTCATTTCATATAGTTTGAAGTTTGTGTTAAATTTTCATCTTATTATGATTTTAATATCCAGGTAATGAACCAAATGATCAATATGATCGCCACCTATGATGAGTATGATGGCTGAACGTTACGTCACGATGATCAGATCGTTTCTCCACTACAACAAGACAGGTACTTCAGACATGTGGTATTAGTACCATACTGGGTCTTTTGTTCTTTCTTTATTCCTCGACTCTATCTACTGTATTTTGGTCTCCTTCATAGTAGCATGGATTCTAAGAAAACTATTGAATTGACTAAGAACTATATATATAGTACATGTCTGAAAGGGTACATAATATGGTCTTATGTTAGTTCATTCTGATCTTTTGCTCAGGTCTAGATCCACTGGGCATGGCTGTCGCCATTGTCAGTTCTCCTTGTCGTTAGGTCAGAATTTTGGCTCTGAATCTTGATTACAGATTATTATTTCCCTGTTTTTCGCATTTGATTGCATGATATATAATAGGCGCAATAACACACGCTAATTTATTGTTTTCTGATTTATGGTTTACAATATATTACACAGTCAAAAACTAAAAGGATACATTTCAGTCATTGAATGCTTCATGGATAGTAGAAAGCATTTGAGACAATGTTGCATTTGCTTAGCGCTTCTTGTGCACTAAACTGCTGGTGAAAATGAAGATCTGACTTTTTGAATTGTGATTAACAATGTTTTTCTCCAATCAAATTTTTTGTATGTAACTCGTTGTTTATGTGATATGTTATTTTGTTACTGTTGAGGTCAAGTCTGGATTTGTTCGGAAACAATACCATTGCACATTTATAATTGATTGCACTTTCATTACATTTTGTGTGTATATCTATTTATCAGATTATAAGATGTCTGTGGTATAAGTTTAGGTACAGGCAAAACGAACCTATTGTGTTGTTGTGCAAGTTTTCGGAATTATGGTTGATCCGTTGATATCTTCCCTGAACTCATTTTCACCCTTATCTACAGGATGACAGGATTCACCTTCCACACATGCGAAGTATACATACCCTTTATAGACTGAACCTGATGACTTTTAGATTCAGAAATCTGGTGCTGCTCCTATTTATTCCAAAGGTGTGATTCTACTGAACTTTCTTTTGTGCATGCATCAGGATCAGTGAGCATCCTAGCTAAGTTATTGCTGCTGGCCCTTTTAATGGATTCTCTAATGATGTCCAGCACTGCAGATTGTAGTATTCGTGTGAAAAATATCTTTTTATTTCTTGCTGTAATATTAAGCTCTCTATCGAAAATCCGTTGTGTAAACCATTTTGGCTGAGTGAATACTTAAATATGTTCATGTAAGTTATCCATCCTTTTTCATGTTCTCTACGTTGGTGCATTTTTAAGATTTTTCAGATCAAAATATGGTGGAGACTCATAATGATAGTTAAAGCTCGGATGAACTTTTAAGGATAAAGATTTATGTACATTGTGATCGAAAGAGGCTTCAGCTGACTCCTTAGCTTACGAATGCTGGAACATTGTCCTAATCATGTTACTTTTGCTCCATTTTTTATTCTGTTCTTTGGTTTGCATGTGTGCACATCATCGGTGCTCTACTTTTTCCTGGGATGTTATCCTTGTCATTTATTCAAGAAAAATAATGTGTGCTTGGCTATTGGTTTTCTAGGTTGTTAGTGGAGTATCCTTGTATAGTGTTCATTATCAGATTATGGCATGTTCTGCTAGCCCAGTGGCTATTTTGTTTTCTCCACTAATTATGTTATGCCTTGCATCCTGGTACTTCTATTAGGCCTTCTAGGACGAATCAACCTTACATTATTTACAAGTGGTTGTTAATTGATGTTGTGTATGATGGTGCCAAGTCTAAATTGTAGTCAGATGCAAATGCATCATCTCTTGGATTATTTCCCATGTCCCTGCTTCTTTGACCTCTCTGGTTTCTAAATTGATTTTGTGTACATTGTACAACTAAGAAAGAAGGTTTTACACCATTAGCAGATCTTGATTTGTCTACCAACCTGCTATGTGCCAAATAGTGCCTCTCGACCTTGAAATACATGCAAGAGTGAATTCTTTACTTGCACGAATTATTTACATTAGATAGGAGTACTTCCTTTTAAGATGAGAACCTCCCTTTTCATTTAGTGTAACAGTTTGCACTTCGCTGTAGCATCTTATTGACTTGCAAGATCTGAACAAAATTTTTAGGATCAGTCTATATGAGAAATAGGTGATTCTAGATCATAAAAGTTCTGTTAGCCTTTTGTAGAGTCGTTTTGAGTCTCAAGGCTAAATCCTTTGGAAATATGCTTGCTAATGCAGCGTGGGATAGTAAATCTTTTCCGTGGATAATCAGCAACCTGCTTTTGCCCTACTCCCTTCAGAGATAACAACCTGATGCTGATTTAGCCTTATCATCTGGCAAGCCGGACAACCATCGCCTTCTCATCTAACTTACTACCTCTTCAAACTTCTATCACGAACACGCACTGTACTTCACTAGGCCACCATGAAGTACATAAGAAAGCTCAATCCTTGTGTACGTTATACATGTGTGCTTGTTTTCTGCAAGAGTTATAATTAAAGGAATGCATTCAAGCTCTGAACCTTACTATTGAGATTGGCGGAAAAAGAGTTATAATTGAGACTTTGAGAGGTTGAAACCGATGCTCAAACCTGATGAAGACTGACTAAAGCATACTCTGATTTTTTCACACTAAATACCTTTTTTTAGCAAATTCACACTAAATACATGCTTACTTAAACTTCCGTTGGTTTTCATGGCTAAAACCAATTTCTATTCAGTACTGCTCCAATTCATCTTCATATAGTACTGAAACAAGAAGCAAATGAGTGATATGTGGTATTGAGATTTTGAGGTTTTCCTTCTGTTTCAGATGAAATAATTGTTCTATAGGGCAAGGATTAATTTTCTGCTTCAGGGACAAGCTAAGATGCCTCAAAGGTCATATGAGCTCCTCCAATTGGTTAGTTTTTATATTTTAACTGAAGCAAAAAAAAAATCATGTAGACTGCTATGAAAACCAACGGAAGTTTAAGTTAAAATATGAGCTCTTTGATTTCGTTGTTGTCTTATTTGATGAGCTGGAGAAACAAATTCGTTGCTGATTTACAAATTTCTCTTTGGTTTACCAGAAATATAGTTTGATTTTTGTTGCTATCTAACTTGATGAGATGGAGAAACCACAAAAAGGTGCTTATGAAATATATGGCATCTAACTTTATGTATTTTAGTTTCATTGTTTCATGGCGTGGGCTGCTGCATGCTATTATTGCGAATGTTTCTCTAATAATTAGTGTTATTTCTTAGCTTTACACCACCTCCGATCTATCCTTCCTCTATGCATTATATGCTCTGTTTTGAAACAACTGGACCTAGATACGTTTTCACGGATTCGATCTTCACGTGTTAGTTCATCTATGAAGAGTTACTTTATTCAATCTAAATATCCTCTCGCATTTTGTATAGCGATGGTAATACTGTTATCATCTGATCTGGAGAGCCTTGCTCCAGGAATCGCTGCCTCAGATTGAGTGAGTCTGAAGACGTGCTTTAGTCAGCACCTAAGTTGAGTTTGAAGAGGTGAATTTTTTGCACACTAAACATGTGCGCTGACAGGCGGTCAATTATATTCAATCCAGCAGGAGCTATGAAATAAGATGGTAAGACAAATTTAGAAGCTTTTGTATAGTCTACAAATATCACTTTGACAGGAAATGAGAAGCTTTATCACTTGGCAGGCCAAATAAATATCACTTTGGAATTTTGGTTCACACCAGAGCAACCAAATATGAAGCTAAGATTAAGGAGAAAGCGAGACCAATAAAAACCTTTTTTTGTGTAAAAAGGCCACCTCTGTATAACCAAAATGAATAGTTGGTTGTATATAAGTTCTTCTACTCAGATAATGATTTTATATTGGTTCTTGCCTCTGTTTTCTCTAAGCTTAATAGAAAGTTTGTATATAACATAACGTTCATATGTACGAAAGAGGGGGGCTGCATGAAGGTGCTCCTCTAAATCTGGTAGAGCCCAGTATCATAGTAAAAAATCATAAGGCATATCTTAGCCTTTTTAATATATTTTTGTTGCACGCTGCCACGTAGCTCCTCGGCCTTTTGCATCTACTTGTATATTTATGTGTTTGTTTTCTGCTACAACTCAATGGTTTGACCTATGTATCTATCTATGGAATTGCTCACCTGTCTGGTACTTGGTTTGCTGTGTAGCGACATCGTTTTGTGAAACATGAGTGTATTATCATGTTGGTGGTTAATTTATCGTTGTTATATAGATTGTTATATAGAATGTACATTGTCATGAGTTTTACGGGTCGTGCGCCAAGGCGCACATCTAAATCTAGTAACTAGAAGAACTTGTGACTATGATGTCATCAACATATACAAGAACAAATATAGTGTTTCCTGACTTGTTAAAGAGAAATAGTGATGTGTTAGCCTTTGAAGGTGTAAAACCAAGTTCAAATAGTTTAGAACTTAATCTAGAATACCATGTTCTTGGTGCTTGCTTCAGACCATATAATGCTTTATCAAGTCTGCAAACATGATGTGGTGCATGTAGATCTTCAAAACCAGGAGGTTGTCTCATATAGACTTCCTCTTCCAGAACACCATGAAGAAACGCATTCTTGACATCTAGCTGCCTTAAATTCCATCCACGAGAAACAGCAACAGCTAAAACAGTTCTGATAGTAGCAATTTTAACTACAGGACTAAAAGTATCCTCATAATCAATGCCATATCTTTGTTTAAATCCCTTTGCAACCAATCTTGCTTTGTATCTGTCAATGGACCCATCGGCTCTTTTCTTGATTCTATATACCCATTTGCAATCAATCAAATTTTTGTTTTTGGTTGGAGGAATAAGGTGCCACGTTTTATTTTCCATCAAGGCCTTATATTCTTCATCCATCGCTTTGCGCTAGTGTGAATCATCAAGAGCCTCAGAAAGAGTGGATGGTTCTCCTGTAGAAGAAAACAAACCATACCTAACTGTACCATCAGTGTACCTTTTCGGTTGTCTTATACCTTGATGCAAGCGAGTACGAATACGCGGAGGAGAAGCAGGTGGTGGTGTGGGCTGGTCATGATCTTGTGAATGTGCTGAAGATGCCACAGAATCAACCCCACTGTCGCCCGCCGCAGACGATCCAGAGGAGATAGGATCAGCAGCAGGCTGTGGAGAAGTAGCACGTGTGGCAGACGAGGCGCCAGATGGCACGCCAGAGCTGGGCGAGGGAGCGTGGTCAGCACGCGCAACCGACACCACCGGGGACCGCTCGCCATGTGGAGCACCAGGACTAGCCAAAGGCGTGTGGCCGGCAGGCGTGGCCGAGGCATCTCCGCGCGACCCGAGGGCAGGAGAATCAGCCTCAGGCTGAGATCCCTCGGGATCGGAGAGATCTGCAGCAGGATCTGCATGGATTTCAGTGCGATTTTCGTCTTCTTCTGCCTCATACCCAAAGTCATTTTCTGCAGGAATTTGAACACTGTTTTGACTAGAATTTGCATTAGTATTTTCTGCAACAGGCAACACATTAGTAATAGGCACAATAGGCATATGATCATCAACATTATTTGCACCCCATTTGACTCAGATGTGAAGGATGGAAGAAGAAGAATCTCTTTCCTAAGAAGGGGACCAGCGTTGGGACGCAATGAGGCAAAAGGGAACACATTTTTATCGAACACAACATCACGAGAGATATACACTCGTCCAATATTTATGTCTAGACACTTGACACCCTTATGAAGAGGACTATAACCAAGAAACACACAACGAGTGGAGCGGAAAGCAAGTTTGCGAGTGTTATAAGGACGAAGGTTGGGCCAACAAGAACAACCAAAAACTCGAAGGGCATCATAGTTTGGTGTCATATTAAGGAGGCGTGCAGCTAGAGTTTCAAAATTGATGACTTTGCTGGGAAGTAAGTTTATAAGAAAAGTGGCAGTAAGAAAAGCTTCATCCCTGTATTTTAGAGGCATGGAGGCATTAGCAAGCAATGCTAAACCAACTTCAACTATATGATGATGTTTTCGTTCAGCAGAGTCATTTTGTTGATGAGCATGAGGACATGAAACATGGTGAGTGATTCCAACTTTTTGAAAGAATGCATTGAGCTTTTCATATTCACCACCCCAATCAGTTTGCATTGTGATAATTTTCCTATCAAATTTACGCTCAACATATTTCTGAAAGTTGAGGAAGACTTGATAAACATCAGCACGAATTTTAAGCAAATAAATCCAAGTGAACTTACTAAAATCATCAATAAAGCTTACATAATATGAATGTTTCCCAGCAGAGAGAGGTGCAGGGCCCCATACATCAGAGAAAACTTGTTCTAAGGGAACAGTAGATATACTACTAGAAGTGGGATATGGCAATTGATGACTCTTTGCCAACTGACATGAATCACACACATATGGGGTACTCTCTGGGGTGTAAGCTATCTTATTTTTCCTAAGCACTTGTTAAACCACAAACGAAGAGGGATGTCCTAGGCGACGATGCCATGTAGAGGATGATGGCTTTATTGTGATGTATGCATGCTTGGAGGAGGCATTGGAGATGGGCATCAAGGGATATAGGCCTCCATAGCAAGGGCCTCTAAAGAGGACGCGTCGAGTTGCTTGGTCCTTGATAACAAAATAGAAAGGATGAAACTCAATGAACACGTGATTATCAAGGGTGAATTTATGAACGGATAAAAGATTCTTAGATGCACTAGGAACATGTAGTATAGCATTGAGATCAAATGAAGCATGAGGAGTGCGCAAAGTTGAATGACCAATATGACTAATGTGCATACCTGTGCCTTCAGCAGTGCGGACCTGATCACGACCATTGTAGTCATCATGAGTGGAGAGCTTATTCAGTTCACCAGTGATGTGATTAGTAGCACCAGTATCATAATACCAGTTTGTATCAACTCCATGAGAGGCAAAGTTTGCATCCTTGCGGCCACGATCACCATTGTCACGACGATCACAATCCTCCTCATAACGCCACCAACAGTCTTTTGCAGGGTGACCATAAATTGTGCATATTTGGCAAGTAGTGTCAACGAACCGAGTAGGCTGGCGATCACGACGGCGTGCACCATCATCACGCCGATCTCCTTCATCACGGCGACGTGGGAGATCATCATCACGGCGGCGATCCTGATACCCACCGTTGCCACGGCCTTGGTAGCCACCACGGTGACCACCACCTCCATGGCCACCATCCTCACGATTGCGTGGGCGATCATCACGCCACCTGTCTTGGCCACCACGGTCATCATGCCAGCGATCTTGGCCCCGCGATGGAGCACCACCACCACGGCGAGCAAGGTGAGCGGAGGAGGTAAAACTTGTATCTTCAGTCTTGTGCAGTCTATCAAATGCCTGAACTTGGCCAAATAAATCAGATAGAGTGGTGTTTGGGTTTGCACGAACAGCGGTGATCAGATTGTTGTAGTCCCCACCCAGATTCTTCAACAAATACCACACAAGTTCATCATCATCTATGGGCTTCCCGGCAGCAGCAAGCTCCTGAGCAATAGTCTTCATCTTGGAGAAGTACTTTTCAGCAGACATTGTATTCTTCTTTGTCTCAACAAGAGCTGTCCAGAGGTGTTGCACACGAGTTTTTGACGAGGCGGAGACATGGGTGTTGAGAGCATCCCAAACTCCAGCAGACGTTTCAAGACCAATGACATGGGCTAGCACATCCGGGGACAAGGCATTCAACAGCCAACGAAGGACTTGTTGATCACGAGCAATCCAGGAGGTGTAGTTGGGGTTTGGAATCGTCACCTTCTTGCCGTTGGAATCTTCGGTTTCCAGAACTTTGACAGTAGCCTTGTCTTCACCTTCAACCAGGTCAAGTACACAGGCGCCACGGAGAGCAGGGACAACCAGGGCCTTCCAGATGAGAGCATTGTCCCGTGTCAGAAGCTGGGTTGGAGGAGCAACCAGGGCAGCAGCCAAGGCAGTTGCAGAGGAGGACGACGTCATGATCGGATGTAGATGTGTGAACCAGATGCATTTGGATTGGGTTGTGGGTTTTGGAGGCAGCAGCGGCTAGGTGAGCAGCGGCATCTAATCCATTTTTGGAGATGTTGGGTTTTGGGCGGCGGCGGCTAGAGGAGAGGCAGCGGCGGATTTGAGTTCTGGGTGTCTAGGGTTTTTGGGTTTTTGGCAGCGGCGGCTAAGGAGCAGCGGCGAGCTTGGTTGTGAGGTTTTGGTCTTTGGTTGTGTATGTGAGCGGCGGCGGCAGCGTGCGGCGGCGGCAAAGGTTTTTGATGGCAGCGGCAGCGGCTGGTTTTCAGCGGCGGCGGCGGCGATCGGCTTGGCAGCTAGGTCAGGGAAGAGACCGCTCTGATACCATGTGAATGTTTGTTAGGGGAACCGTACGTGGATCTGGTACGGGCTTCGTGTTATATAGAGGGCACAAATACATCGTATGTAGACATACATATCCAATACACAATACGTATGATATATGTATATATAGAGGAGAGAAGACCTATTACATTGTCTAACATGGTGTACATAGATTAATTGCCTCTGGGATCAAAATAAATTCCTTTTAATCTATTCAGAATTCCGAATTCTTGTCTGCCTAACATTTAATAAATCTTCGTAAGCCTCGCATTTGTGCAGATTGCGAGTGGAGCAGAACTGAGATTTTCCTAGCATTAGATGGGTTGCAACTGAGATTTTGATACCTACATTGTAACTGAGAAATAATATCTACAAAGATGAATTTGCTTTGAGATTCGTGCTGATGTATGACTTTCACATGAGTTACAACTAGATTGTACTAATTAGCTTTCAAAAAAGGCCTAAGGTGTTAATAACCGAAACTTAGATGATGTTACCTGACTGAGGTTTAGTTAAATCTAAATCAACTGAGATACAGAAATGGCCTAATTTATTCAAGGCTATCCTGTTTGCAAGTTGGGAACTCTTAAATACTTAAGTATTACAATAAAATCGGACTAGTTCTTTCATGACAAAAGTCTCCAAAGTAGGAACATCAGCATAGAACAACGTACAGGTTTCAAATTATTTTTCAAAGCAAACAACTAAATCCCAAACAAGTTCCAAAAATCAAATACTCCATCCGATCCATATTAATTATTGCTAATATAGATGTATCTATATATATTTTAGTTCTAGATACATTTATATTACTGTCAATTAATATGAATATGAGGGAGTAGATTTTTTTTTAAACAAACTGCATGCATGCGCATGAATTATATCTGTGTTGTTACTATACAAAGGTACTGTTTACCTCCTCTAATCCCCTGGGACCTTCAGTTCGTAATTAAGGGGTTCGTAAGGTGTCAAGTGAGATCCCACTTATAGTTTATTTTATTTTTTCTAGTGTAACTTTTTCACTCTCTAAATCGAAATGAATTATAAATTGGATTTAGATCAGACCCCCCCACTTCTTGACACACTATCGATTCGGAGCCTTCTGCTTCTTCTCCTGCCTTGTCCAGCTCTAGCCGCTCCTCGGCTGCCGCATCGACTTCATGCGAAACCTGGTGTGTTCCTTCCAACCCCACATGCTCATCGTCGTCGAGTACGACCGGATCGACGGGCTGGATGGGCAGAGGTGGCATTGGGTCCGCCGGTCGCCCGAATGGAAGTACGCGCCATCGCGTGTTGCAGACCGGGCAGAGCTGGTGGCCGTGCGTGACTCTGGCGGAGATGCAGTGGAAGTGGAACATGTGGGAGCACTCGGCCATGAAGATGGCCTTCCCGCCTCCTACGCCCATGCCGCCGAGACAGATAGCACAAAGATTCATCTGCCAAGAAAACACATGTCGAGGCAGTTTTATCTAGTTATTAAAGTCTTATTAGGGAACCAAACAAATCTGGATGAAGGAAGACAGGATCAATCCATGTCGAATGAACACACAGTGTAAAGATACGAATTTGACAAAAGAGCTACGAAATTAGATGGAGGATTCGTTCACCTGGTCGGTGTTTTCCATCTCGAAGTAGGCTTTTCCCTGCAAGCTGCTCCGAAATTCGATACAGACAAGTTACTTAACAAGAAACGAAATTTATAAGGGGGGAAATGTGCCCGCGATAGTCAGAAAATTGCGACGGGGGCTGGGGAAATTACTTGTGGGCACTGCCAACTTTAACATTTTTTGCGAAAATAACACCCGCCGTCGCTGCCTCAATGCGTGGCTAGGATGACGCCGCGCGCTATATTCTACAGGTTCTCGCGCGAGTGGCCTAAACCTGTGACCAAACGTAAGCCGGATGCTTCTTCTGAAAGGAAAAGAATAACGCGGTTGGAGAATGGTTGAGACGTATGCTGCTAACTCTGACTCAAGTGCCTGCTTAAACAATATCAACAGGATTTCGTGGAACTGTAGTCTGCCTTTAACTTGTGCTTCCTTATTCCTTCCTAGGATTAAGTCCTTCTCCAAAGCAGGCATCGGGATTAAGTCATTGGATGTACATCCCAACGACGAAGAAAAATTCTTGACGTTCTGACTTTGTGCCACGCTACAATGACTCGACAGGTTAGCTAACAGCAGTTCCAAAAGAAAACACTCATTCTTGACGGGTAGTAATAATAGTACTACACTAGACAGCTCATTATTCACGAATTATATTGAAAGGAACTGAAAGGTGTGATTTTCAAAATTGGCTTACGACAAGTTCGCATGGCTTTTCTCTAAAGCAGGCATTGAAAATGGAAATTTACTCCGAAAGTGGCGTGCATGGGCCTATAATTTGTATCCGGAGATAGGGTGGCCATAAAATTGGACGATGACGTGCTCATTACTTCCAAACCGAAAAAGAACTTTACGAGATTACTCTTTATCACACATGTGTGGATATGCTTGCCATCCTAATTGAACATGCAAAAAAACAGGATCAAATGGGCAGTAGTGGTGCGGCTGGCGCCACATACGGTGGACGGTGGTCTCAGTATCATGTAATAGGGCGGTCATACGTTGGGTGGTGGTCTCTAAGAATATAAGGTTATTGTGTTAAACTTTTTCTAGGAAAAGTTGAAATCCGGAATTGATAAGGGGTGGCCCGATCTTCTCAGTAAGCAACGGTGGTGATGATGATCACGGGGTGATAGCAGTGGAGGAACACGAGGATGTAGTGGATGATAACTTGTATGACGCAACGAGATCTCTCGATTGGTCTCTGTCGCCAATGCAACAGCTCTCAACCCTGCAAGATATTCGCAACTCCACACACTTGCGCAACGTAGCCGCCGACCACGAAGCGGTAAGTTGCAACCGTCTAATTTCCAATGGAACAGCAGATCACACAAGACTTTATCAGGATCTACACAATATCAAGCAATATGGTGTAGGGAATTCAATAGTTTTGCAAAGCAAACAACTAAGAACTAGGGTTTATCTTAAACGTGGTCTGAAGCAGCTAGGGGGTGCGTCCTGGAAACTTATATAGGCGTCTGGGATGACTTCTGGTCGAAAATATACAAGAATAACCGACCCAGAATAGATCTAGTCGAGACAGACTCGTACTAGGCCGGTCTGGAACCCGGTTGACCGGGTGCTGGGCCGGGCTGGCCGGTCTAGACCGGGCCAAGGACCGGGCGGCAACCGAAAGTGTCGCAGATGCCCTTCCGGTTGGCCCCAGTACGACGCCCGGTTGGCGCCGGGGTGGATCCGGCGTGCCGCCCGGTTGAACCGGGCCGGGGACCGGGCGTGCCGGTCTGGCGGCCGGTCTGACCGGGCGCTGGGCCGGCCTGGACGACTTCTTCTCCTCTCGTGCATGCCTCCCGCTCCTCCCTCGCGCGTCCATGAGATTTCTTCATGTCCAGCTCCAGGTCCAGCTTCATGTCCAGCTTCACGTCCATCTTGACGTCCGTCTTCACGTCCAACTGCTCCTCTACTCCTCGTGCGATGCTCGTCTCCTCTTGATACCTGATGATACATAAGTAACAGAACTTAGGCAGTATAAAGTTCTCATCAATCAAAGTATCGTTTAGAAACAAGTTCACCTGTTGTTTAAGTAGCTTCGCACGAGCCCTTGTAATTGGTCCAATCCTAACTTCATTGGACTTGAGCTTCACAGCAGGTTCATCTTCATTTATCAATGACGGTGGTAGTGGTGTAGTAGGGATGTCCTCATCATCTCCCCCCCTTCAAAAGGCATCGACCTCGACGCTCCAAGGTCTTCTCCGTCATATGGTGTCAAATCAGCAACATTGAAAAAATTACTGACACCAAACTCATTTGTTGGAAGATTTATCGAGTATGCATTATCATTGATCTTGGCAAGCACTTTGTAAGGACCAGCACCACGAGGAAGCAACTTAGACTTCCGTAGCTTCGGGAACCTATCCTTGCGAAAATGTACCCAGACCATATCACCAGGCTTGAACAACATCTTTTTGCGCTTCTTGTTCATCCTTGTAGCATTGCTCTTGCCTTTCTTCTTTATCAACTCTTTAGTCTTCACATGGATTTTACGCACAAAATCTGCCCTCTTGGATGCCTCCATATTAACTCTCCCATGTATGGGCAAAGGCAACAAGTCAAGTGGAGTAATGGGTTTGAAACCATACACCACCTCAAAAGGACACAGCTCCGTGGTAGAGTGTACCATCCTGTTATAAGCAAACTCCACATGCGGCAAACACTCTTCCCACTCCTTCAGGTTCTTCTTGATCACGGATCTCAACAGTTGTGATAATGTTCTATTCACCATTTCAGTTTGACCATCAGTTTGGGGATGACAAGTAGTACTGAACAGTAGATTTATCCCCAGCTTTCTCCACAGCATCTTCCAGAAGTAGCTCATAAACTTCACGTCACGATCATAAACAATAGTCTTTGGGACTCCATGTAGTCGTACAACCTCCCTAAAAAATAGGTTAGCAATATGCGACTCATCGTCGCTTTTGTGGCAGGAAATAAAGTGTGACATCTTAGAAAATCTGTCCACTACCACAAATATAGAATCATGGCCTTTCTTAGTACGTGGCAAACCCAACACAAATCCATACTAATATTCTCCCAAGGTGTAGTAGGTTCCGGTAAAGGAGTATACAAACTGTGAGGTTTCAGCTTGGACTTGGACTTGTTGCAAGTAATGCACCTTTTCACATACCTGTCCACATCCTGCCTCATCTTTGGCCAATAAAAGTGGTCAGCTAGCATGAGTAGTGTCTTCTCACGCCCAAAGTGACCCATCAAACCTCCAGCATGTGATTCCTGCAATAAGAGCAAACGCACAGACGATTCTGGAACACATAATTTGTTACCTCTAAACAAGAACCCATCATGTATGTGATATTTTTCACATGATTTACCAATAGCACACAAGCGATATGGTTCAGCAAAATCATGATCAGTAGCATACAAATCACATAGTACTTCTAATCCAGGAATTTTAACATCAAGTTGAGTTAATAGCATATTCTTCCTAGATAGAGAATCAATAACAATATTATCTTTTTCCTTCTTATGCTTAATAATGTTTGGAAAAGACTCAATGAACTCAACCCACTTAGCAAGACGCTTATGCAAAGTAGATTGGGCTTTCAGATATTTCAAAGCTTCATGATCAGAATGTATGATAAATTCTTTTGGCCACAAGTAATGTTGCCAAACCTCAAGAACTCTAATTAAAGCATACAATTCTTTATCATATATAGGATAGTTCAACTTAGGACCAGAAAGTTTCTCAGAAAAATATGCAATTGGGCGACCCTCTTGCATCAACACACCACCAATTCTAGTACCACTAGCATCACATTCAATCTCAAATTGCTTACTGAAATCAGAAAGTGCAAGCAACGGTGCAGAAGTTAACAATCTCTTAAGTTCATCAAAAGCATGATCTTGGGCTGCACCCCACTGATGACCCACAAGTACAGGGGGTGTATCGTAGTATTTTCAATAAGTAAGAGTTTCGAACCCAACGAGGAGCAGAAGGTGTTGACAAGCAGTTTCGATGAAGGATTCACTGTAAATGCTCACAGACAAGTATTCAGGGGGTTTTGATGTAGCAGTTGAATAAAGTACGAGTAAGTAAAATGCGAGAGAAATAGTTGCAGCGAGTGGCCCAATCCTTTTTAGCACAAAGGACAAGCCGGTTTGTTTACTTATAATGACCAAACGTTCTTGAGGACACACGGGAATTTAGTCTAGTGCTTTCGCTTCATATAGGCTGATTAATCTTCATTGTTTTGATAAGTGTTGTGTGGGTGAACCTATGCTAATGCACCGCCCTTCCTAGGACTAATACATACTTGTGATTATACCCCTTGCAAGCATCCGCAACTACAAGAAAGTAATTAAGATAAATCTAACCACAGCCTTAAACTCTGAGATCGTGCTATCCCTCCTGCATCGATATACCAACGGGGGTTCAGGTTTCTGTCGCTCCGGCAACCCCGCAATTGGCAAACGAGTACAAGATGTATTCCCCTAGGCCCATAAAGGTGAAGTATCATGTAGTCGACGTTCACATAACACCACTAGAAGAATAACACCACAACTTAAATATCATAACATTGAATATTACTCAACCATAATTCACAACTAACATTTAGACTTCACCCATGTCCTCAAGAACTAAACGAACTACTCACGAGACATCATATGGAACATGATCAGAGGTGATATGATGATGAATAACAATCTGAACATAAACCTTGGTTCAATGGTTTCACTCAATAGCATCAATAACAAGTAGAAATCAATACCGGGAGAGTTTCCCCTATCAAACAATCAAGATCCAACCCAAATTATTACAGTGGTGACGATGTGCAGCGGTGGAGACGGCGGTGATGATGATGGAGATGATGATGATGGTGATGGAGACGATGTCCAGCTCGATGACGGTGACGATGACGTCGATTTCCCCCTCCGGGAGGGAATTTCCCCGGCAGATTTCGGCCTGCCGGAGAGCTCTTTTCTCTCTGGTGTTTTCCGCCCCGCAGAGGCGGCTGTGTCTCTTCGCGACTACCCCCCGGAGCTTAGGTTTTCGGGACGAAGAAGTACGCGAAGGAGAGGAGGCCAGAGGGGGCTGTGGGCCCCCTCCTCACATGGCGGCGCGGCCAGGGCAGGGCTCGCGCCGGCCTATGAGGGGGGCCCATGGCGGCCCTCCTCGGCTCCTCCTTTTGGCTCCCTTCGTCTTCTGGAAAAATAGGATTTTTCATATAATTTCCGTCAATTGTTGATCTTCCGAAATATTGCATTCTGACGGCGCTTTTTCCAGCAGAATCCTGACTCCGGTGCGCGATCCTCCAATAATCATGAAACATGCAAAATAGATGAAATAACATAAGTATCATCTCCAAATACAAAATATATCAATGAATAACAGTAAATTATGATATAAAATAGTGATGCAAAATGGACGTATCAACTCCCCCCAAGCTTAGACTTCGCTTGTCCCCAAGCGAAACTGAACTCGGTAAACAGGACCACATGTTTATAGAGTGAAGAGTCGATAATAAAATACGGACAAAAAGCATCATACTCATTCACACAAGACATTCTAGTGAACAACTTCCTCATATGATTCAACTTGAAACAAGTAGAAGGTAATCACAAATAAAGGTGCATAAGAAATCATAATTGGTGATGGCAAACTTCGTTCTTGGTCAGAGAACAGATTATGTTAAAGTTTATATGGCACAACTTGCATACTCAATCATAATGATCTCCTCATAATCATTGATAACTTTCAAAGCTATATTCATTCAGATAAAACTTGTACTAAACAAGGAAGAGTAAAAGACATGATGAAGTAGATCACAATATAGATGGTTTGATCACAACAACTCAAATGCTTGCTTAAGATGGATGGAAATAGGTTTACTGACTCAACATAAGGTAGAAGACAGGCCCTTCGCAGAGGGAAGCAGGGATTAAATCATGTGCTAGAGCTTTTTCAGTTTTGAAATCAGATAAAGAGAATAAAAGTAACATTTTGAGAGGTGTTTGTTGTTGTCAACGAATGGTAGCGGGTTCTCTAACCCCCTTGCCAGACAAACTCTCGAAGAGCGGCTCCCATAAAGTTTTATTTTTGGTTGACACTCCTTCCAACCTTTGCTTTCACAAACCACGGCTAACCGAATCCTCGGGTGCCTTCCAATCATTCTCATACCATGAAGGAGTGTCTATTTATTTTAGTTTTATTTAGATGACACTCCTCCCCTCTGCTTTCTCAAGCCATGGCTAACCGAATCCTCGGGCCCCTTCCAACAATCACATACCATGGAGGAGTGTCTATTTGTAAAATTATGAAGGTTAATTAATCGGGGCTGGGAACCCCATTGCTAGCTCTTGTTGCAAAATTATTGGATAAGCGGATGAAGCCACTAGTCCATTGGTGAAAGTTGCCCAACAAGATTGAAAGATAAAACACCACATACTTCCTCATGAGCTATAAAACATTGACACAAATAAGGGATGATAAATTTTGAATTGTTTAAAGGTAGCACACGAAGTATTTACTTGGAATGGCAGGAAATACCATGTAGTAGGTAGTTATGGTGGACACAAATGGCATAAGTTTGGGTTAAGGTTTGGATGCACGAGAAGCATTCCCTCTCAGTATAGGTTTTTGGCTAGCAAGGTTAATTAGCAAGCATAAGAGTTGAGGGAAACAAACAAATATACATGTGATAGAAACAATCATGCATCTTCCTTGTAAGCACAAACAATTTTAACTTCAGAATAATAAGCTAAGAGCTAACAAGAAAGGAAGACAATGAAACAACATATCTACATGTATTTCTCTTTTCTACTTAAATCTCAAAGTGTTGTTGCTATTGACCAATGCTAAGTTTGCCAAAACCAAATAGATTTACTCAATGCTCCCAAAGTGACACCAATACTAATAACAAGATCAATCATATAATAGAAATTGCAAACTAAAATAAGATGTGCAATATGTAAATGATAAGACTTCTCATTAATATTCCATAACGATAACTCACACCAAGGGATACATAAACAACCAACTAAGGAGAGATACTTCCACACTGCAACCCATCTTATATGATAACTTCCCTACTCATGATATGACACTACTTAATAGTAAAAAGTAAAAGACAGTGATGATGTGATACCGCGGCACTCCCCCAAGCTTGGAACAAACCAAGGGGATGCCAATACCGACGATGAATTACTCCTTCGGTGGTGGTGATGAATTCTTGACAAGCTTCTCAACAAGCTCCTGAAGCTCATCAATCTTGTACATGAGGTTGCGGATCATCTCCGAATTGTGCTCGACGCGGTTGAGAAGTATGTCCGATGGCGAGCCCCAACTCTTGGAGTTATTTCCCCACTCTTCAGCTTCAGGCTTCATCCTTCCTGCAGTGTTAGAACGATCTATATCCCAATTGCTAGGCAATGCTGCCTTGGGAGTCCTTTCACTTTGACTATTGTAAATTAGATTGCGGAAGGGGTTGTAGGTGCACGGAGAAGATGTCTTTGGAGCTAGGTAGTGACGTGGAACCTTTCCTCCGGTGCGAATTCTTGCGCTCCTCTTGGCACTGAAAGGGTTCTCCACCACCTCGATGCTTGCGATGGTAGCACGCGGGTACGCATGCGAGTCTTCCTCCACTTCTTCTTCATATTCTTCCTTGACGCTCTCGTCCACCTCTTTCCACTCGGGATCTTGAATATCTTCATCCGAAAGCCCCTTGCCCTTGTTGTTGGAGACCATGGTGCTTCTAGATCGAAAACGGATCCCGGCGAAAACAGCTCGAAACAAAACACGTCGAGAAAACGATATACGGACCTCCAGGGGTCCGGTGGATTATATAGCAGGAATTTTTACGACATAAGGATAGTACCAGGTCGAACCAGAGTCGGAGAGGGGCAACGAGGGAGCCACCTCATAGGGCGGTGCGGCCAGGCTGGGGCCCGCGCCGGCCTATGAGGGCACGCCCTCGTGCGTCTCCTCCACTCCGTTTCGATCTCGTAATTTTTCATATTTTCCAAAAACAGCAAAAACATTGTTCGGAAAGTAAAACGCGAACTTTTTATTACCAGTATTGTTACCTATTCAAAGTCGAACTCTGTCGGACTGTCAATTTGACCTTTGATGAAAGCCTCCGGTGTCACAACTCGAATAACATCAACATCTTCATTATAAGAATCTCCAGAGATATAATGCTTGAGCCTTTGTCCATTTACCACTTGTGTAGCATCGCCTTGGAGAGAACTAATTTTAATTGCTCCTGAACGATACACCTCCTCAATGACATATGGTCCTTCCCATTTCGAGAGTAATTTCCCTGCAAAGAATCTGAGACGAGACCGATACAATAGGACTTTATCCCCAATATTAAATTCTCTTTTGATAATTCTTCTATCATGCCATTTCTTAACTTTCTCTTTAAAGAGTTTAGCATTTTCATAAGCTTCACTTCTCCATTCATCTAGAGAACTCAATTGTAGCAATCTCTTCTTACCAGCAAGTTTGGGATCTTTATTTAGTTCTCTTACAGCCCAGTAAGCTTTGTGCTCTAGTTCTAAAGGTAAATGACAAGCTTTTCCATAAACCATTTTATAAGGTGACATACCCATGGGGTTTTTATAAGCAGTTCTATAAGCCCATAGTGCTTCCTTCAATTTACTAGCCCAATTCTTTCTAGATTTATTAACAGTCTTTTGCAAGATAGATTTAATCTCTCTATTTGATAGTTCTACTTGCCCACTAGTTTGAGCATGATAAGCGGAAGCAATTCTATGATTAATACCATATTTAGCAAGAGTTTTTCTAAAACCACCATGAATAAAATGAGAACCTCCATCAGTCATAAGATATCTAGGAACTCCAAATCTAGGAAAAATAATATCTAGAAGCATTCTTAAAGAGGTCTCACCATCAACACTTTTTGTGGGTATGGCTTCCACCCATTTAGTAACATAATCAACAACAACAAGTATATGAGTGTTACCTTCTGAAGAGGGGAAAGGTCCCATGAAGTCAAATCCCCAACAATCAAATGGTTCAATCACAAGAGTATAATTCATAGGCATTTCATTGCGTCTGGAGATATTACCAACCCTTTGACATTCATCACAGGATAAAATAAACTTCCTTGCATCTTTGAAGAGAGTTGGCCAATAAAAACCTGATTGTATAACCTTTTGCGCGGTTCTATCTCCGGCGTGATGTCCTCCATAAGCACTACCATGACATTTACTTAATATCTCTTGTTGTTCATATTCGGGAACACATCTTCGCAGAATACCATCCACTCCTTCTTTATATAAGTGTGGGTCATCCAAAAAATAATGCCTCAAGTCATAAAAGAATTTCCTTCTTTGTTTGAGTTGAAAAGGTTGGAGGCAAGTACTTGGAAACAATAAAGTTAGCATAATCGGCATACCAAGGGCTATCTCGCGAGCTCACCTTTATTACAGCCAATTGTTCATTTGGAAAACTATCATTAACGAGAACAGGATCATAAGCAATATTTTCCAATCTAGACATGTTATCGGCAACGGGATTATCGACACCTTTCCTATCTATAATATGCAAATCAAATTCTTGCAACAGAAGCACCCATCTAATAAGCCTTGGCTTAGCATCTTTCTTTTGCATAAGGTATCTAATTGCATCATGATCAGTATGAATTGTAACTTTTGAATCAACAATATAGGATCTAAACTTATCACAAGCAAAGACTACAGCTAACAATTCTTTTTCAGTTGTAGCATAATTTCTTTGAGCAGCATCAAGAGTTTTACTAGCATAATGAATAACATTTTATTTTTTATCTACTCGATGTCCAAGAACAGCGCCTACAGCAAAATCACTAGCATCACACATAATTTCAAATGGTAAGTTCCAATCAGGAGGTTCAACTATAGGAGCAGTTGTTAAGGCTTTCTTTAGAGTTTCAAAAGCTTCCTTACAATCATCATCAAAAACAAAAGGTACATCTTTTTGAAGAAGATTAGTAAGAGGTTTTGAGATCTTGGAAAAGTCTTTAATAAATCTCCTATAAAACCCAGCATGACCAAGAACACTACGAATACCTTTAACATCCCTAGGATAGGGCATCTTCTCAATTGCTTCAACTTTAGCTCTATCAACTTCAATACCTCTCTCGGAAATTTTATGTCCCAATACAATTCCTTCATTAACCATAAAGTGGCATTTCTCCCAATTAAGAACAAGGTTAGTTTCTTCACATCTCTGCAAAACTTTATCAAGGTTCCGCAAGCAATTATCAAAAGAATTCCCATAGACAGAAAAATCATCCATGAATACCTCTACAATATTCTCGCAAAACCCATGAAAAATAGCAGACATGCATCTTTGAAAAGTAGCAGGAGCATTACATAAACCAAAAGGCATACGTCTATAAGCATAAGTTCTATAGGGACAAGTGAAAGTGGTTTTCTCTTGATCCTTAGTTTTAACAGCAATTTGTGAAAACCCAGAATATCCATCAAGAAAGCAAAAATGAGTATTTTTAGACAACCTTTCTAACATTTGATCAATAAAAGGTAAAGGGTAATGATCTTTCTTAGTAACCTTATTAAGTTTTCGATAATCAATGCACATTCTATACCCTACAACTACTCTTTGAGGGATGAGCTCATCATTATCATTAGGCACAACAGTCATTCCTCCTTTCTTAGGAACACAATGCACATGACTAACCCATCTACTATCAGCAATAGGATATATAATACCAGCTTCAAGAAGTTTTAATACCTCATTCCTTACCACATCCTTCATCTTAGGAATCAGACGACGCTGATGTTCAACAACAGGCTTTGCATCATCTTCCATATTAATGGCATGTTGGCAAATAGAGGGAGAAATCCCCTTCAAGTCATCAAGAGTGTAGCCAATAGCTCCTCGGTGTTTCTTCAATATTTCCAATAACCTTTCTTCCTCAATCTCTGAAAGCTTAGAACTAATAATAACATGATATATTTTCTTATCATCAATATGAGCATATTTAAGATTATCAGGCAATGGTTTTAAATCAAAAACAGGATCTTCCTTTGGTGGTAGTGTTGTACCTAGATCTTCTACCGGTAAATCATGCTTAAGAATAGGTTGATGAAGGCAAATTTCATCAAGCTCATTTCTTTCTTCCCTAAAAACTTCACTCTCAATATTCTCCAAATGTTGCTGCAAAGGATTATTAGGAGCAAGAGCAATAGATGCACACTGTTCAACTCTAAAATCATTATTAGGCGAATCAGCTTTATAAGGAGTTTTGGCAAATTTAGAGAAATTAAACTCATAAGATTCACCAGCAAATTTAGTCAAAATTTTCTCTTTCTTGCAATCTATAACAGCTCCACAAGTATTTAGAAAAGGTCTACCAAAAATGATATGACAATACTTAGTAGCAGCAGAACCAAGTACCAAAAAGTCTGCAGGATATTTAATCTTACCACATAGAACTTCCACATCTCGAACAATACCAATTGGAGAGATAGTTTCTCTATTAGCTAGCCGAATAACCACATCAATATCTTCAAGTTCACAAGAACTAATTTCATGCATAATCTCCGTGTAAAGCTCATAAGGAATAGCACTAATACTTGCACCAATATCGCATAAACCATAATAACAATGATCACCAATTCTAACAGATAGCATAGGAACACTAGTTTTCCTAGACTTATTAGGATGTGAAACAATATTAGAAGCATCTTCACGGAAAATAATATGACCATCTTCCACATTTTCGGTCACAAGATCTTTAACTATTGCAATAGCGAGTTCAACTTTTATTTGCTCTTCAGGTTCTATAGGTTTCTTTTCACTTTTATTAACCGCACTATTTATAACAGAATACTCCTTCATTTTAGCAGGGAAAGGAGTTTTTTCAATATAAGCTTCAGGAATAACATGATCAACAGTTTCAACTACAACACATTTATTTATAGATGAATCAATTTTATCTTTATACGGTTCATGATACTTATCAAAATTCTTCTTAGGAAATTTATAATGAGAGGTAAAAGCATTATAAAGATTTGCAGCAACTTGAGAATCAAGACCATAAGTAGCACTCATATTACGAAATTTATCAGTATCCATAAAAGCTTCAATGCATTTATAATCATAGTTTATACCTGACTCTCTATCTTTGTCGTTCTCCCATCCTTCAGTATTCTCCTGGATCCGATCAAGAATGTCCCTTTTAAACTCTTCTTTGTTGCGTGTAAATGATCCAGAGCAAGAAGTATCCAACAAGGTCTTATCTTGAAAAGAAAGTCTTGCATAGAAGTTATCAATAATAATATTACCAGGAAGCTCATGAATGGGGCAGTTGAGCATTAAAGACTTCAATCTCCCCCACGCTTGGGCAATACTCTCTCCATCATGAGGCTAGAAATTATATATGCGGTTCCGATCCTTGTGAATTTCACTTGGAGGATAGAATTTAGAATAAAATCGGGGCACAATATCATTCCATTCAAGAGAATCCCCATTATTCAGTAATTTATACCAATGCGCCACTTTACCAGACAGCGATATAGAGAATAGTTTCTTCCTAACTTCATCCATAGCAATACCTGCACACTTGAATAAACCTCATAATTCATGTAAGAACAGTAAATGATCACCAGGATGGACAGTTCCATCCCCTGTATAACGGTTATCCACAACACGTTCAATAATTTTCATAGGAATTTTGTATGGAACTTCTTCCTCACCAGGCGCCTCATCCACTACCTTTGCAGTAGTAGTAGATTTTCCAAATAGAAATTCAAGATAAGATCTCTCCATAATGAATTATAGCAGCAGGTAGAAATGAAATCAGCACAAACAATAAAAGTTTCCCTTACCAATTCCACTTACCAATAGCGCTTCACTCCCCGGCAACGGCGCCAGAAAATAGTCTTGATGACCCACAAGTATAGGGGGTGTATCGTAGTATTTTCAATAAGTAAGAGTGTCGAACCCAACGAGGAGCAGAAGGTGTTGACAAGTAGTTTCGATGAAGGATTCACTGTAAATGCTCACAGACAAGTATTCAGGGGGTTTTGATGTAGCAGTTGAATAAAGTACGAGTAAGTAAAATGCGAGAGAAATAGTTGCAGCGAGTGGCCCAATCCTTTTTAGCACAAAGGACAAGCCGGTTTGTTTACTGATAATGACCAAACGTTCTTGAGGACACACGGGAATTTAGTCTAGTGCTTTCGCTTCATATAGGCTGATTAATCTTCATTGTTTTGATAAGTGTTGTGTGGGTGAACCTATGCTAATGCACCGCCCTTCCTAGAAATAATACATACTTGTGATTATACCCCTTACAAGCATCCGCAAACTACAAGAAAGTAATTAAGATAAATCTAACCACAGCCTTAAACTCTGAGATCCTGCTATCCCTCCTGCATCGATATACCAACGGGGGTTCAGGTTTCTGTCACTCCGGCAACCCCGCAATTGGCAAACGAGTACAAGATGTATTCCCCTAGGCCCATAAAGGTGAAGTATCATGTAGTCGACGTTCACATAACACCACTAGAAGAATAACACCACAACTTAAATATCATAACATTGAATATTACTCAACCATAATTCACTACTAACATTTAGACTTCACCCATGTCCTCAAGAACTAAACGAACTACTCACGAGACATCATATGGAACATGATCAGAGGTGATATGATGATGAATAACAATCTGAACATGAACCTTGGTTCAATGATTTCACTCAATGGCATCAATAACAAGTAGAAATCAATACCGGGAGAGTTTCCCCTATCAAACAATCAAGATCCAACCCAAATTGTTACAGCGGTGACGATGTGCAGTGGTGGAGACGACGGTGATGATGATGGAGATGATGATGATGGTGATGGAGATGATGTCCAGCTCGATGACGGTGACGATGGCGTCGATTTCCCCCTCCGGGAGGGAATTTCCCCGGCAGATTTCAGCCTGCCGGAGAGCTCTTTTCTCTCTGGTGTTTTCCGCCCCGCAGAGGCGGCTGTGTCTCTTCGCGACTACCCCCCGGAGCTTAGGTTTTCGGGACGAAGAAGTACGCGAAGGAGAGGAGGCCAGAGGGGGCTGTGGGCCCCCTCCTCACATGGCGGCGTGGCCAGGGCAGGGCCCGCGCCGGCCTATGAGGGGGCCCATGGCGGCCCTCCTCGGCTCCTCCTTTTGGCTCCCTTCGTCTTCTGGAAAAATAGGATTTTTCATATAATTTCCGTCAATTGTTGATCTTCCGAAATATTGCATTCTACGGGCGCTTTTTCCAGCGGAATCCTGACTCCGGTGCGCGATCCTCCAATAATCATGAAACATGCAAAATAGATGAAATAACATAAGTATCATCTCCAAATACGAAATATATCAATGAATAACAGTAAATTATGATATAAAATAGTGATGCAAAATGGACGTATCACCCACTCAAACATAACACCCTTTTTAGTCAAATCATTCAAAGGTGCAGCAATAGTACTAAAATTGGGCACAAATCTTCTATAAAACGTAGCTAGACCATGAAAACTTCTTACTTGAGTCACATTCATGGGAGTAGGCCAATTTTGAATAGCTTCAATTTTAGACACATCTACTTCTACTCCATGCTTAGATACAACATAACCCAGAAATAGACAAGGGATTAACTTGTCAATGCCTACGGGTTGTAGACTAGGGTTTTAGTTAGGAGTAGAGGGCAAGTAGATCTCGAAGGTTTCAGCCGAAAAGTACTCGACGATATGAAAACTAGGGTTTGTGAGACAATGAATCGATGATTTCTTTGTCCCTCGACTCCCCCTTATATAGGAGGTGGAGCCGAGGGATTCGTGATATACAAGTTACAGAGTCCGGGAAGGTTTCCAACTCATCCCGCAATATTACAAGTGTTCTCTCCTAATACAATTCTAGCTTTCCTTAATACTAGTTTGGGCTTCCGAATCTTCATATTCATCGAGTCGTGGGCCTTCAATAAACCCCGGGTACCATCTTTGGCAGGCCCATTGGGGATGCCTATGTCAATGACCTTATCTTTGCAAAATGTGCACTTTTCAAGATTACCATAGAGTTTATTATCACGCAACACTTGCAAAACATGTCGAATATGTATAGTATGATCAGATTCATTGCGGCTGTAGATTAATATGTCATCAAAATACACAACCACAAACTTGCCAATAAATTCACGCAAAACATGGTTCATCAGTCTCATTAAAGTGCTAGGTGCATTAGTCAAACCAAAAGGCATTACTAACCACTCATATAAACCAAATTTTGTTTTAAAGGCTGTTTTCCACTCATCCCCTTCTTTCATCCTAATTTGATGATAACCACTACGCAAATCAATTTTAGAGAACACAACAGCACCACTCAATTCATCTAGCATATCCTCTAAATGGGGAATAGGGTGACGATATCGAATAGTAATGTTGTTTATAGCTCTACAATATACGCACATACGCCATGTACCATCTTTCTTAGGAACTAGAATAACAGGAACAACACAAGGACTAATGCTTATGCGGATATAACCTTTGCCGAGTAGCGCTTGTACTTGCTTATGTATCTCCTTCGTCTCTTCGGGGTTTCTTCTATATGGTGCCCGATTGGGTAGCGAAGCTCCGGGAATCAAGTCGATTTGATGCTCAATACCTCGCAATGGTGGAAGTCCTGCGGGTACCTCATCCGGAAACACGTCGCCAAATTCCTGCAAAACATTAGAAACACCAAGAGGAAGAGGGGTCATGTCAGTAGAAACCAAAACCGTACCCCTGTACAAGAGCACAAGAGGCATGGCTGTAGAATCCTCGCTAAATTCTCTCATGTCTTCTTTGGTGGCTAATGAGACTAAGGAATTCACTCTCTCACTTTTCGTTATATCACTCACGACATTACAATTCTCTCGCCTATCTAAAGAAGCATCCTCCAAGTTTACTTCAACTTTCTGACGAGATTCATTGACAATTTGCTGCGGTGATATAGGCTGGAGATTGATTTTCTTGCCCTTGAACTCCAAGTGATATGTATTGGCACGGCCATTGCGTTGCACAGAACGGTAATAGAGCCAAGGCCGACCCAATAGTAAGTGACACACCATCATAGGAACTACATAAAAATCAATGCAATCCTTATACGGTCCAATAGCAAATTCAACACGCACCATGTGGTTTACCTTCATCTCACCATTGTCGCTCAACCACTGAATATAGTATGGATGCGGGTGCGGTAGATACTTCAACTTCAGCTTGGTACACAACTCCTTGCTTGCTAAATTGCGGCAACTCCCGCCATCAATAATGACCTTGCAAGCCTTGTCAGGACCAACTAAAGCCTTTGTTTGGAACAAATTGCAGCGCTGAGTAGATGCACTAGGCAACACCTTAAGAGCACGCTGCGACACAACAATGGTGCGAGCATAAAACGGATATGCATCTTCACCATCAGTGTCATAGTCATCATTTTCTGGAGCATTAGGATCAACATCATCTCCAGTCTCATACTCATTGTCCTCATTGATAATCATGACTTTGCGGTTAGGACAATCTCTCTTGAAGTGACCTTTGCCACCACATGTATGACAAGCCATATCACGATTACGCGCAGTAGACATGTTAGAGCCACTTGTACTTGCAGCAGATTCGGACTTCTTTGTGTTAGACACATTGGAGACCGACTTACTAGGCGGAGTCGAGTACGGTGCGGAGCGCGTTGAGGGCGCCGTTGATACGTCTCCAACGTATCTATAATTTCTGATGTTCCATGCTTGTTTTATGACAATACTTACATGTTTTGCTCGCACTTTATAATGTTTTTATGCGTTTTCCAGAACTAACCAATTAACAAGATGCCGAAGTGCCAGTTCCTGTTTTCTGTTGTTTTTGGTTCCAGAAAGGCTGTTCGGGCAATATTCTCGGAATTCGACGAAACAAAGACCCAGTACCTTATATTTCCCGAAAGACCCCAGAACACCGAAGGAGAGTCGGAGGCGGGCCAGGGGGCCACAACACGCCAGGGCCGCGCGGGCTCCACCCTGGCCGCGCCGGCCTAGTGTGGGGGCACCCTGGTGCCCCTCCCGCGCCGCCTCTTCGCCTATATAAGCCCTTTCGACCTAAAAACGCGACACCAATTGACGAAACTCCAGAAAGACTCCAGGGGCGCCGCCGCCATCGTGAAACTCCAATTCGGGGGACAGAAGTCTCTGTTCCGGCACCATGCCGGGACGGGGAAGTGCCCCCGGAAGCCATCTCCATCGACGCCACCGCCTCCATCATGCTCCGTGAGTAGTTCCCCCATGGACTACGGGTTCTAGCAGATAGCTAGTTGGTACTCTCTATCCCATGTACTTCAATACAATGATCTCATGAGCTGCCTTACATGATTGAGATCCATCCGATGTAATCGGTGTTGTGTTTGTTGGGATCCGATGGATGATACATTATGATTAGTCTATCTATAAAGTTTGTGAAGTTATTGTTGCTGCAATCTTGTTATGCTTAATGCTTGTCACTAGGGCCTGAGTGGCATGATCTTAGATTTAAGCTCTATAATTATTGCTTAGATTGTATCTACAAGTTGTATGCACATGTCTATGTCCGGAACCAAAGGCCCCAAAGTGACGAAATTGGGACAACTGGAGGGGAAGGCGTAGGTATCGGGATCACATGTTTTCACCAAGTGTTAATGCTTTGCTCCGGTGCTCTATTAAAAGGAGTACCTTAATAGCCGATAGATTCCCTTGAGGCCCGGCTGCCACCGAGCTGGTAGGACAAAAGATGTTGTACAAGTTTCTCATTGCGAGCACGTACGACTATATATGGAAAACATGCCTACATGATTAATAATCTTGATGTTCTCGTCTTAATGCTTTCAATCCTATCAATTGCCCAACTGTAATTTGTTCACCCAACACTTGTCACTTGTTATTGGAGAGTTACCACTAGTGTAGATCGCTGGAAACCCCGGTCCATCTCTCATCATCATATACTCGTTCCTATATGACATTGGAAGTAGTATCAACTATTTTCTGGTGCCATTGCCTCTCGTGTTATCATGTATCGCTGTTGTGTTACTCGTTACTATTGCTCTCATATTACTGCTGCTTTCACATCACCCCTGTTACTAGTGCTTTTCCAGGTGCAGCTGAATTGATAACTCAGCTTGTTAAGGCTTATAAGTATTCTTTACCTCCCCTTGTGTCGAATCAATAAATTTTGGTTTTACTTCCCTCGAAGACTGTTGCGATCCCCTATACTTGTGGGTCATCAAGACTATTTTCTGGCGCCGTTGCCAGGGAGGCATAGCTCTACTCATAAGTTCACCTGGGGAGTACACTCTACCTCTCTCTCTGTTTTTATTTTGTTTTGTTTTGTTTTCTTAGTTTACTTTTGCCTAGTTTATTTGTGCTTAGTTTATTTCTGTCTAGTATTATTTTGCTTAGTTTACTTTTGTCTAGTTTCTTTTTGTCTTGTTTTATTTTTCTCATATACCCAAAAATCCATAAAAATTTGAAAAACCTAAAAATTAAAAACTGTTGTTATGGAAGAACGCATAACCATGTTGGAGTTTATAGAATTATATAATAATTATAGAAAATCAAGAGCGGGTGAAGTGATGAGTGCTGTGATAGAAAAATTGAATACAATTGCTAAAATCTTGCTTAAACGCCATGATATAAACTGTTGCTCTCAACAGGATACTAAACATCTGAAATTTCAATGTGGCTTTAGTAAAGAAGTTTTAATTAAGAACTACAATTGGAATAACTATATTCATCTTGGGTTCGAAGAGGTAGAACAATTTGTTTTATTTATGGGAGCCTCCGAGATAGAATCCTTCATGGTTAAAAATTATGAAACTTGTGTTGTTTGTAAGGACCTCAAAGATTATGTCTCTTCTATCCTTAATTTTTGCATAGAAAGTTATAGTGATAATCCTTATATCATTGACTATAAAGAGAGACTCATTAATGCACAAGAATGCACTCACAATTTGCAGGAACCGGTGGAAGAAGAAATTGATGAACCTGAAAGCTCATTGGATGAAAAAGAGGAGGAAATTGATGAACCCGAAAGCTCATTGGATGAAAAAGAAGAGGAGAGTGATGAACAAAAGGAGGAAGAATGGATTGGCTACCCATGCCAACCTTCTAATGAGAGTAACTCTTTATCTCTTACACTATTTGATTGTCCTCCATGCTTACCGAAAGAGGTTGAATGTTATGTTCCTGTGGATTCTCTTGAAATAGTACCTATGAGTAAAACTTGTGAGAATAATTACGCTACTATTATCTATTATAACCCATGATATTTTGATAAATCTTATGATAATGCTTTGTTTGTGCCTGATGTCGAAATGCATGGTACTAAAGAATTTTGCTTAGCAAATGTTTATGATAAAGCTCTAGATGATGGTCCTATGTTACTTGATAATATTAATTGTACTACTAATGAAAATGGGATTGGAGAAGTCTTGACTTTATGTAGGAGTCCCATATCTCTTGAGATTGATCAATCATCGTGTTATATTATTGATAAAAGTGGGTTTGGAAGTTTTAATCCCACTATTTTTGAGCTTGATAAAAAAATTATGTGTTTATAGATCATGAAAAACATGCTTTATGTGATATTTATATTATTGAGTTTGTTCGTGAAGATACTGAAAATTATTATGAGAGAGGAAAATATGGTTGTAGAAATTTTCATGGTACTAAAACACCTCTCTACATCCTTAAAATTTTGAAGTTACTCTTGTTTTATCTTCTTATGCTTGTCACTTTGTTCTTCATAAATTTATTTGTGTACAAGATTCCTATGCGTAGGAAGTGGGTTAGACTTAAATGTGTTTTGAATTTGCTTTTTGATGCTCTCTTTTGCTTCAACTCTTATTTCTTGCGAGTGCATCATTAAAATTACTGAGCCCATCTTAACGGCTATAAAGAAAGCACTTCTTGGGAGATAACCCATGTCTTTATTTTGCTACTGTTTTGTTGTGTCTTGGAAGTTGTTACTACTGTAGCAACCTCTCCTTATCTTTATTTTATTGCATTGTTGTGCCAAGTAAAGTCTCTAATAGAAGGTTGATACTAGATTTGGATTTCTGCGCAGAAACAGATTTCTATCTGTCACGAATTTGGGCAAGGCTCTCTGTAGGTAACTCAGAAAAATCTGCCAATTTACGTGCGTGTTCCATAGATATGTACGCAACTTTCATTAGTTTTGAGTTTTCTGATTTGAGCAACGGAAGTACCACATAAAAATTCGTCTTTACTTGTTGTTCTGTTTTGACAGATTCTGTCTCTGTTTTTTGCATTGTCTCTTGTGGACTTTAAGCGAGGCTTTCTAGACGTGGAGAGCTGTAGCTAATGTTTTATTGAGTTCTTGCAATGTGTCACTACAGGACTAAAGTGGATTAAAGTTTTTTGAGTACTAACCCCTCTAATGAAGTTTATGAGAAGTTTGGTGTGAAGGAAGTTTTCAAGGGTCAAGAGAGGAGGATGATATATGATCAAGAAGAGTGAAAAGTCTAAGCTTGGGGATGCCCCCATGGTTCATCCCTGCATATTTCAAGAAGACTCAAGCGTCTAAGTTTGGGGATGCCCAAGGCATCCCCTTCTTCATCAACAATTTATCAGGTTTCTTCTATTGAAACTATATTTTTATTCGGTCACATCTTATGTGCTTTACTTGGAGCGTCTGTGTGTTTATTTTATTTTTGTTTTTGTTTGAATAAATTCGGATCCTAGCAATCCTTGTGTGGGAGAGAGACACGCTCCGCTTTTTCATATGAACACTTGTTCTTCATTTTACTTTTAATGTTCAATGGTAAAAGTTGGAAGCTATTGCATTTATTGTTATTTGGTTGGAAACAGAAAATGCTTCATATTGTCTTGGATAATTTGATACTTGGCAATTGTTTTGAGCTCTCAAGTAGATCATGATTAAGTTCTTGCACCATGTAGTTTAAACCTATTAGTGGAGAACTACTGTAGAGCTTGTTGAAATTGGTTTGCATGATTGGTCTCTCTAAGGTCTAGATATTTTCTGGTAAAAGTGTTTGAGCAACAAGGAAGACAGTGTAGAGTATTATAATGCTTGCAATATGTTCTTATGTAAGTTTTGTTGTACCGATTTATACTTGTGTTTGCTTCAAATAACTTTTCTAGCCTAAGCCTTGTACTGAGAGGGAATGCTTCTCGTGCATCCAAATCCTTGAGCCAAAACCTATGCCATTTGTGTCCACCATACCTACCTACTACGTGGTATTTCCTGCCATTCCAAGTAAATACTTCATGTGCTACCTTTAAACAATTCAAAATGCTTCTCAATTTGTGTCAATGTTTTATAGCTCATGAGGAAGTATGTGGTGTTTTATCTTTCAATCTTGTTGGGCAACTTTCACCAATGGACTAGTGGCTTCATCCGCTTATCCAATAATTTTGCAAAAAGAGCCGGCAACGGGGTTCCCAGCCCCAATTAATTAACCTTCATTAATAATTCTCTTCACATGTTTTGCTCTGATTCGTCAGTAAGCAACTTAATTTTGCAAATAGACACTCCTCCATGGTATGTGAAATGTTGGAAGGCACCCGAGGATTCGGTTAGCCATGGCTTGAGAAAGCAAAGGTGGGGAGGAGTGTCATCTAAATAAAACTAAAATAAATAGACACTCCTTCATGGTATGTGATTGTTGGAAGGCACCCGAGGATTCGGTTAGCCATGGCTTGTGAAAGCAAAGGTTGGAAGGAGTGTCACCCAAAAATAAAAATAAACTAAAACTAAAGTACATGTGAGAGATAAACATGGGAGCCGCTCTTTGAAGGTCTGTCTGGCAAGGGGGTTAGAGTGCCCGCTACCATTCGTTGACAACAACAAACACCTCTCAAAACTCTACTTTTATGCTCTCTATAAGATTTCAAAACTTAAAAAGCTGTAGCACATGATTTAATCCCTGCTTCCCTATGCGAAGGGCCATTCTTCTACTTTTATGTTGAGTCAGTTTACCTACTTCCTTCCATCTAGAAGCAAACACTTGTGTTAACTGTGCATTGATTCTTACATGCTTGCTTATTGCACTCATTATATTACTTTGTGTTGACAATTATCCATGAGATATGCATGTTGAAAGTTGAAAGCAACCGCTGAAACTTATATCTTCCTTTGTGTTGCTTCGATGCCTTTACTTTGAATTTATTGCTTTATGAGTTAACTCTTATGCAAGACTTTTGATGCTTGTCTTGAAAGTACTATTCATGAAAAGTTTTGCTATATGTTATCTATTTGTTAGCAACTATAGATCATTGCCTTGAGTCACTTCATTCATCTCATATGCTTTATAATAGTATGATCAAGGTTATGTAAGTAGCATGTCACTACAGAAATTATTCTTTTTATCGTTTACCTAGTCGAGGACGAGTAGGAACTAAGCTTGGGGATGCTGATACGTCTCCAACGTATCTATAATTTCTGATGTTCCATGCTTGTTTTATGACAATACTTACATGTTTTGCTCGCACTTTATAATGTTTTTATGCGTTTTCCGGAACTAACCTATTAACAAGATGCCGAAGTGCCAGTTCCTGTTATCTGTTGTTTTTGGTTCCAGAAAGGCTGTTCGGGCAATATTCTCGGAATTCTACGAAACAAAGACCCAGTACCTTATATTTCCCGAAGACCCCACAACACCGAAGGAGAGTCGGAGGCGGGCCAGGGGGCCACCACACGCCAGGGCCGCGTGGGCTCCACCCTGGCCGCGCCGGCCTAGTGTGGGGGCGCCCTGGTGCCCCTCCTACGCCGCCTCTTCGCCTATATAAGCGCTTTCGACCTAAAAACGCGACACCAATTGACGAAACTCCAGAAAGACTCCAGGGGCGCCGCCGCCATCGCGAAACTCCAATTCGGGGGACAAAAGTCTCTGTTCCGGCACCTCGCCGGACGGGGAAGTACCCCGAAGCCATCTCCATCGATGCCACCGCCTCCATCATGCTCCGTGAGTAGTTCCCCCATGGACTACGGGTTCTAGCGTAGCTAGTTGGTACTCTCTATCCCATGTACTTCAATACAATGATCTCATGAGCTGCCTTACATGATTGAGATCCATCTGATGTAATCGGTGTTGTGTTTGTTGGGATCCGATGGATGATACATTATGATTAGTCTATCTATAAAGTTTGTGAAGTTATTGTTGCTGCAATCTTGTTATGCTTAATGCTTGTCACTAGGGCCCGAGTGGCATGATCTTAAATTTAAGCTCTATAATTATTGCTTAGATTGTATCTACAAGTTGTATGCACATGTCTATGTCCGGAACCAAAGGCCCCAAAGTGACAGAAATTGGGACAACCGGAGGGGAAGGCGTAGGTATGAGGATCACATGTTTTCACCAAGTGTTAATGCTTTGCTCCGGTGCTCTATTAAAAGGAGTACCTTAATAGCCAGTAGATTCCCTTGAGGCCCGGCTGCCACCGGCTGGTAGGACAAAAGATGGTGTACAAGTTTCTCATTGCGAGCACGTACGACTATATATGGAAAACATGCCTACATGATTAATAATCTTGATGTTCTGTCTTAATGCTTTCAATCCTATCAATTGCCTAACTGTAAGTTGTTCACCCAACACTTGTCACTTGTTATTGGAGAGTTACCACTAGTGTAGATCGCTAGGAACCCCGGTCCATCTCTCATCATCATATACTCGTTCCTATATGACATTGGAAGTAGTATCAACTATTTTCTGGTGCCATTGCCTCTCGTATTACTAGTATCGTCGTTGTGTTACTCGTTACTATTGCTCTCATATTACTCGCTGCTTTCACATCACCCTCGTTACTAGTGCTTTTCCAGGTGCAGCTGAATTGACAACTCAGTTGTTAAGGCTTATAAGTATTCTTTACCTCCCCTTGTGTCGAATCAATAAATTTGGGTTTTACTTCCCTCGAAGACTGTTGCGATCCCCTATACTTGTGGGTCATCAGCCGTCGCCATAGATGGGGCCGCGTGGGGTGTGAAGCGCCCAGCTCCTGTAGCTCGACCTTTAATCTTTGCTTCGTCAGCCAATTGTGATTCAGCTTCTCTTGCATTTTGTAACAATTGATTCATATTGGTGTAACTGTAGTGACGAACAATGCCTTTGATATCATACTTCAAGCCATTCAGAAAATGCTGCATTGTCATCTCAAGAGATTCACGGACACGGCCACGCTGCATAAGCATCTCCATCTCCATGTAGTATTCATCCACAGTCTTCACACCTTGTCTCAACAGGGTCAACTTATCAAATATATTCCGCAAGTAATTTGTAGGAACAAAGCGAGAAGTCATTGCCGCCTTCATAGCACGCCATGTGCGTATAGGTTGCTCACCATCCTCGTCTCGGTTGCGAACAAATGCATCCCACCAACGCAAAGCATACCCATCAAATTCAGAAGAAGCAAGCTTGATCTTTCTATCTTCAGTGTAATGCGGATGTAAACTCCATAACCTCTCAATCTTGAGCTCCCAAGTGAGGTATTCTTCAACATCAGCACCTCCTTCAAACTTGGGTATAGAAAACTTGGGCTTACCCAATCCATCTTCCTCATCATGTCCACGACCATTGCGGCCAAGTGGAGCCCATCCTCGAGGACGATCACCACGTGGCGCACCACGAGCATTGTGTGCGTCATCTTGAAGCTCAGGATCTTCGTCATCTTCTTGTTGTTGTTGAGTGGTCAGATTCTCAACAGCTAAGCGCAAATCAGCAAGTGATGACCCACAAGTATAGGGGGTGTATCGTAGTACTTTCGATAAATAAGAGTGTCGAACCCAACGAGGAGCAGAAGGTGTTGACAAGCAGTTTCGATGAATGATTCACTGTAAATGCTCACAGACAAGTATTCAGGGGGTTTTGATATAGCAGATAAATAAAGTACAAGTAAGTAAAATATGAGAGTAATAGTTGCAGCAAGTGGCCCAATCCTTTTTAGCGCAAAGGACAAGCCGGTTTGTTTACTTATGATGACCAAACGTTCTTGAGGACACACGGGAATTTAGTCTAGTGCTTTCGCTTCATATAGTTGATTAATCTTCATTGTTTTGATAAGTGTTGTGTGGGTGAACCTATGCTAATGCACCGCCCTTCCTAGGACTAATACATACTTGTGATTATACCCCTTGCAAGCATCCGCAAATACAAGAAAGTAATTAAGATAAATCTAACCACAAGCCTTAAACTCGAGATCCCGCTATCCCTCCCCGCATCGATATACCAACGGGGGTTCAGGTTGCTGTCACTCCGGCAATCCCACAATTAGCAAATGAATACAAGATGTATTCCCCTAGGCCCATAAAGGTGAAGTATCATGTAGTCGACGTTCACATGACACCACTAGAAGAATAACACCACAACTTAAATATCAAACCATTGAATATTACTCAACATAGTTCACTACTAACATTAGACTTCACCCATGTCCTCAAGAACTAAACGAACTACTCACGAGACATCATATGGAACATGATCAGAGGTGATATGATGATGAATAACAATCTGAATATAAACCTTGGTTCAATGGTTTCACTCAATAGCATCAATAACAAGGAGTAATCAATACTGGGAGAGTTTCCCCTATGATGTAACACCCCAAATTTCAAAATAAAGAGAAAATGAATTCCCTTTTTCCAAAAATGAGAACCAACAAAAACTTTTCTTAAATAGAGTGCTATGCTTAGTGCTCATACATATTACTTGTGCTTTTGTCCTGATGAGTGTTATTATACTTATGTGATAAACCCTAAAACCCTAAAGTGATCAAGTGAAGATCACCAACCAAATGAAATTAAAAGAAGAAAGAAATCAAATAAGAAAAACCCTAAACCCTAACCTTCTCCAAAATCCTTTGGATATATTTTGAGAAACCTAAAATAAAGGAAAAGCCATATGTGGGCCTATAGCCTTAATATGTAAATCTTGAACCCTACCTTTTCTTATTTTGCTAAATGGTGGTGAACCATTGCAAAACTTATTAAAAACCTAAACCACATCCCTCTTGTCCTCAATCTTTGAGAAATAAAATAAAAAGGAAAAATCTTATTTAAGAAAGAGGTATATATGCCTATGGCTATTTTTGGTAAAACTTTACCCTAGGCCTTTCTACTTTACTTAGAGAATTGGAAAACCTTCTTAAACCTTATCTAGTACTTTTCCCACACAATCCAAAGTGGAACAAAAGATTTTGAAAAGAAAGTAAAAATGCCATAGAGGCATATGAGAGCAAAATATCAAATTTGTGAAATTGAGGAGCTTGACCCTAAGACTTCTAGTGAATGGTTGGATCACTCCTATATACCATTTCAACACCCAACAATATCAATTGGGTCAAGCCTAGCCAAATTAAAAATCAAGTGCCACATATGCATAGAGGCATATGTGACACATAGCCATTCTCATCAATTCTTGTCCTATGCACTGCTACTTTTACCAAATGGTGTGAAACCATCTCTGAACCCAATCTAACCCTAAATTGACCCTCAACCTTGCTCAAGTAAAGCAAGGGGAGCACCTTACAAGAATAAGAAGAATTGACATGTCCCCTCTCATGTGTTTTGGCCAATGTTACAAATCCTTGAGCAAGACCATTTGAAATGGTTTCAATGGTTTGAAAATGTTTCTAAACTAATAGGAATCACATTAGAGTCAACAAAAGTCAACCCAAATGGAAAGAAATCCAATAGTGGGATAATTCCATTTTTCCCTCACATACACATAGGGCCAATTTATCAAACTTTGACCTAGGCACCAACCTTGTCTCAAAATGGTTGGAACCTTTCACCTAACTCAATCTAACACCAAATAAATCTCACCCTTGTCAAATTGAAGCAAAGAGGAATAAAAGAATAAAAGCTAGAATTTCACAAAACCCTCACATAGGGCTTATGCCATTTTTATAAATTTGGACCCTAGACCATTTTGGCCTTCACCATTAGTTGTATAATGTTACTAAACATTTATCACAACTATTGGAATCCAAGAAACACAATTCAAATGATTTTCAAACTCAATTGGGGATCACATGTGATAATGGTCAAATCTGCCATTTATATTCTGGTCCCTACTTTGAGCCTCTCTATTTCAAGTTTTTCAAACTAAACTTTCCCAACTCTTTGCCTGTCATCCAAGAGCACATCAAGGAGAGCAACTTTTGTAAAGACCCCCTGGCCAAAATCATCTTTGATCAATAGCTAGGTTCATCCAAAGTTGGCACTTTTAATTAAGAGGAACAATCTCCCACTTATCAAATTTTGCCACTCTTTGAAATTCTAATTTCCACCACCACACATTGTTGTCTCTGGTCATTTAGAACCAAACCAAACACACCCCTTTTTAACTTGGTCAACTATTTGAATCAAACCAAATTTGGATAAAATTTGGGGAGTACAAATAGGGAACTATTTGCTCACTATTTTAAATAGTGATCTACCCAAACCCTATGACCCCAAATCTCTCTCTCTGGTTCCCTTGACCACTCTCACCCTAGCACACCCACAGGAACCCTAGGAGGAGCTAGCCATGCTAGCATGGCATGGCCATGCCGGCCATGACACCACCATGCCATGCTCCCCCCTCTTCTCCTTCACCCAGCCCCGGCCCTGGTGTCCAGCTTCGCCACCACACCTCCCTAGACCTCCCTAGTATACCTGGCCATGGGCAGCCCGGCCCGGTCGGCCCGACCCGGCCCGGCCCGGTCGGCCCGACCCGGCCCGGCCCGAAATTCCCGGGCCAAGCCCGACCCGACCATGCCTGTGGGCCGGGCCTGGGCTAGATATTTTGGCCCGATGGTCAGCATGGGCCGGGCCTGGGCCATCATTTTACGCGATTTAAGGAAGCGGCCCGGCCCGAGGCCCGAGGCCCGACGGGCTTTCCTTATGATGGGCCGGGCTTGGGCCAAGATTTCCGGCCCGACGGTCGGGCCGGGCCGGGCCTGGGCCGAGATTTTCCGCGTCGGGCCTTGGTCGGCCCGGCCCGAGGCCCGGCCCGGCCCGACAAATGCTCAGGTATACTCCCTAGCCACGCCTTTGTCAAGGAGGAACCCTGCTCCGCCGGGAACGCGCCGTGCCCAACGTGCCCAGAACGCGCCGGACGCGCGCCAGACACGCCCTGGGCGCGACAGAGCGTCGCTGTGCGCCGTCGACCCAGGCCCCCTCTCGCCATCTCCCTTTGCCAGCAAGCTCTCCTGGACGACCAACGCCCGCCAGACACGCGCCGTGCCCCGCGCGAGCGCCGTCGCCGACGACCAGGTCCCCGTCTTTCCGCAACCCTGCCACCAGAACGTCGCCGTCACGCGCCCACAGCAGACCGTCCCCCACCTCGCCGCCTAGCCTCCTAGCACCGCCTCGACCTCCCCTACATAGCGCCGCCCTCGCCTACCCCCATGGCTCGCCGGAAACGCCGCGACCTCGTCAACCTTCCCCGCACCCTCGGCCTCCCTTCGCTACTATATAAGGAGCACCCCTCCCTTCAAATGGAGCACGCCTCTCGACACCCCTCTCCTCCCTGAGTAGTCTAGCCACCTCGCCTCGCCGCATTGCCCACCAGAGCCACCCAATCGCTACCTCACCGCCGCTCTCCGTCGCCGAAGCTCGCCGGAGAAGGAGGCCGCCCCAGGAAACGCCACCGGTACCCGCGCACTCGCCGTCGTCTACAACGTCGACCTGCATCAACGCCGCCGCTCGCCGGAGTCCCAGCTCGCCGCCGACCCCCTACATCTGCCGCTCCCGCAAGCTCCTCGCGTCGACGACGACGACGACGACCACCCGCCGTTGGATCTTGATCTGATCGCACGGCCAACACTCGCACGTACCGCTTCGGTAAGGCTGACTCGCTGACGCGTGGGGTCCCCTGTCCGCTGGCCCGCTACGCGCTGGACGCACTGCTGGGCCGGCCCAACTCCACTCTGCCGCGTTTCAAACTAATTCGGCCCATTTTCTTTCCCGCCAGCCCGCCTAATCAAATTGGAATTAATTCAATTCAAACTTTTCCAATACTGAACCCCACTTTGAAATTGAATAGTTTCAAATCTACTGAACCAAAATTGATGAATTTTATATTTCTGGAAAGCTAGTGAAATTCTCTATCCAATGCCACTGGTCCCACCTCAAGATCCCTTGTAGAATTAATCTGACAAAAATAACAAGACAGGGACTTTTCTGCCTTAGAATAATTCTTAAAAATCAACCAAAATAGTTATTGAGTCATTTCCAACTCCAATAGCTCACTTTTGACTTACACAAATTGTTTATGCAATAAGAGGGTGTGGTCACTTTGCATGATCATGCCCTAGTTAAAGTAGTGGATAATATGGCTAGTTAACTAGTGGATATTGTCCAAAACTATTAAGTAATTCATATGAAGTCTTATACTTCATTTAAATCTTGTCTCAAATGAATTCATGTGATGTTTGGACCCCTGGCCAAACTCACCTATATGAATTACTTAGAGATTTAAATCATATGTAGTGTTATTAAATGGTATGAGGTACTCTACCTCATTTAAATCTCTTTCTCAAAATGATGATGAGGAATGGTTGACTTGGGTCAACATGATTTCATGCATGATTGTTTGAGGAATTAAATCTTAAGAAGATTTCAATAAGAGAAAAGTATTTCTCAAGAACTATATGGAACTAGTTTTTACATATGCAAGGAGAGGAAATTATTTTCCTCAAGCAACCCAACCAATGCACCCTAATTGTAGTATTGGTGTAACTACAAGTAATGTTAGAATAGCCAATGAATTGTTGAGGATGTGAAATCACCTCAATGATAGTTGCTAACCTAGTTACTACTATGTGTTAAATCATATGAGAGGTTTCCCTCTCATTTAAATCTTGTTCTCAAGTATTTCAACATGAGGTATGGACCATGGTCTATATAATCTCATGTTGAGTATTTGGTGACATTAAATCACTACCAGGTTAGTATTAAATTGTATGAGGTATGGAACCTCATTTAAATCATTTTCTTAAATAATGAGTATGAAGAGGTTGACTTTGGTCAACCTAGGTCACATTTTGTTCATGAGAGAAGTTAAATCTTAATAGGATAATGAGAGGAATTTATTTTTCTTAAATAAGAGGAACACCTCCACTCACTTAATAGTAGTGTGTGATGCTAGTTAAGTTGTGTGAAGCTTGTGTGTGCTTAGTGTAGTATGTAAGTTTGGTATGATGATTGTGTACCCCGTATTCGTATTTTAGACGCTAGTACCGGAGACCACCAGGAAGAGGAGGACTTCTACAAGGAGAAAGGAGAAGAGAACTTGGACCCTCACTTCAACCAAGGCAAGCCAATACCAATGCACGTTAGAATATTGCAAGCTGATATTTTTGCAAGCTAACACTGATAGAAACTATCCTATCGCAAGCTAGACTATGCAAGTTATAATGTTGCAATATGATCTTATTGCAAGCTAATATTCTTGCCAAGTGCAAAGCCCCTTGGGGCAAGGCACCATGAATCTTACCTTTTCTTACGTAAGCCTATCCCAATTTTATACCTTACCAGTTTTTACTTGTTTTCTAAATGAGTTGCTTTTATAGTTAACTTTGGTCAAAGTACAAGTTGGTTACTAGAGTAGTAAAGTTAGTCTCCCCCAAACATAGCAAGATAATACTCTTGCAAAGTGCAAAGCTCACCATGAGCAAGGCATTACCTTATCTACTTTATGCTTATGATCCTATCTTCCAGCTTTACCTTGACAGCTTTATTTACTGGTGTTTTACCAAAGTACTTTTTGATTCATGATTCACTTGGTTAGTATTGGATTAGTACAAGAGTATCAAACTTAGCCTAGAAGCAAACCAAATACTTAGCACCCCTCATACATAGATGCTAGTGCTACATTTGGAAGTGACTCCTCCATTTGGGAAATTGGGACTTGAAATGATTTTGAAAACCTTGGAATGATGAGTCATTCTATTGAAAGATTTTGAAGGTGAATATGACTGGTGAAGGACTTGGTGAATTTTACAAAAACACTGATGGTTGGGTTCGGATGCGATACCATTCCAATTTTACATGTACCCCCACAATACCTGAATCTGGGTAGGGCTTAACTGGAAATTTGTGTGTCTTAGTATGGGTTCCCTCTAAACAAGCGTCATCGGGGTTATGCCGAAAGCTGCCTCTACCACAATAGAAACGATACGAGATGATGCGAAACGAGGTGAATGTCCGGCCCAAGCCCTGTGCAGTTCCCAGGCTGACTGTCTGTCTTCACTGGGAGGCCAAGCTCATGGGGAGAGGTGCCTATACTAGGGTATGTAAATGAAAGGTTATGATTGGTAGTTCGCGTCACTGCGTACGATAAATCGAGGGCCAGCTTACCCCTGACGAGCTATTGCAATTGTTGTGGCACAAGTGTACAACCTCTGCAGAGTTAAACCTATTCGAATAGCCGCGTCCTCGGTTATGGACAGTTGGGAAGGCCATACTGTTCCGTCATCAGACTTTTCGAAAACTATGAATGGTGAAGGGTGACTTATGATTTTGAACTTGAGATCTTGACTTGGAATCACAACAGAATTGTGGGAATGACACTAATGTTCCCACTTGAGGTAGTTAGCACATAAAGAGTTGTTTACACAAATGTCTGTGAAACAAAATTAGCTTTATGCAAAATAGACTAGAGCTTAGCACCCCTTACTAGAATTGTTAGCACTTTCATTAGTATTAGTTTGCGAGTACTTTAAAGTACTCACGGCTGTGTCCCTGGCTATTCCAATGGCCAGACTATGAAGCAGAACAGCAGCATGAAGAAGACGACCAGCAGGACGCCCACGACAACTAGGGAACCTTCTGACGTCAGACGTTGGCCTGTGGACTAGCGCGTCCCTTCTACTTTACGCTTCCGCTATGAAACTATGAACTTTGTGTATGTTGATCAATAGATCAACTATTTGTGTAATATTGGATCATGTGATCTCTATTTGTAAGACGACTATGGTATGTAATGAATGATGACTTTTGATATTCAACTGTTATGTCTCGCAACAACAATATTCCTGGGATTGCGATGTATGGCATAACAGGCATCTGGACTTAAAAATCCGGGTGTTGACATATGAAATAATCAAGATTCAACCCTAGATGTTACAACGGTGATGAGGTGCAGCGGTGGAGATGACGGTGACGGTGGTGGAGATGATGGTGATGATGATCCCAATGAAGTCCAGCTCGATGGCGGTGACGATGGCGTCGATTTCCCCCTCCGGGAGGGAATTTCCTCGGCAGATTTCAGCCTGCCGGAGAGCTCTTTACTCTCTGGTGTTTTCCGCCCCGCAGAGGCGGCTGTGTCTCCTCGTGATTATGCCCAGCGCCTTAGATTTTCGGGTAGATGAAGTACGCGAAAGAGAGGCGGCCGAGAGGGGCTGTGGGCCCCCTCCCCACAAGGCAGCGCGGCCAGGGCAGGGCCCATGCCGGCCTATGAGGGGGGCCCATGGCGGCCCTCCTCGGCCCCTCCTTTTGGTGGCTCATTCTTCTGGAGAAATAAGATCTTCGGTGTAATTTCCGTCAATTGTTGATCTTTAGAAATATTGCATTCTGACGGTGCTTTTTCCAGCAGAATCCTGACTCCGGTGAATGATTCTCCAATAATCATGAAACATGCAAAATAGGTGAAATAACATAAGTATCATCTCTAAATATGAAATATATCAATGAATAACAGTAAATTATGATATAAAATAGTGATGCAAAATGGACGTATCAACTCCCCCCAAGCTTAGACTTCGCTTGTCCCCAAGCAAAACTGAACTCAGTAAACAAGACCACATGTTTATGGAGTGAAGAGTCGATAAATAAAATACGGACAAGAAGCATCATATTAATTCACACAAGACATTCTAGTGAACAACTTCCTCATATAATTCAACTTGAAACAAGTAGAAGGAAATCACAAATAAAGGTACATATGAAATCATAATTGGTGATGGCAAACTTCGTTCTTGGTCAGAGAACAATTAACAGATTGTACTTATCTGTCGAGCAGCGCTCTTATATTAAAGCTTATAGCAAAACTTGCATACTCAATCATAATAATCTCCTCATAATCATTGATAACCTTCAAAGCTATATTCATTCGGATAAAACTTGTACTAAACAAGGAAGAGTAAAAGGCATGATTAAGTAGATCACAATATAAATGGTTTGATCACAACAACTCAATTGCTTGCTTAAGATAGAGGGAAATAGGTTTACTGACTCAACATAAAGTAAAAGATGGGCCCTTCGCAGAGGGAAGCGGGGACTAAATCATGTGCTAGAGCTTTTTAGGTTTTGAAATCATATAGAGAGCATAAAAGTAAAGTTTGAGAGGTGTTTGTTGTTGTCAACGAATGGTAGTGGGTACTCCAACCCCCTTGCCAAACAAACTTCCAAAGAGCTGCTCCCATGAAGGACATTATCTCTACCAGCAAGGTAGATCATCCCTCTTCTCTTTTGTTTACACATGTACTTTAATTTATTTAAGGATAACACTCCTCCCAACCTTTGCTTTCACAAGCCATGGCTAACCGAATCCTCGGGTGCCTTCCAACATTTCACATACCATGGAGGAGTGTCTATTGAAAAATTAAGTTGCTTACTGATGAATCATGGCAAAACATGTGAAGAGAATTATTAATGAAAGTTAATTAATTGGGGTTGGGAACCCCGTTGCCAGCTCTTTTTGCAAAATTATTGGATAAGCGGATGTGCCACTAGTCCATTGGTGAAAGTCTGCCTAACAAAATTGAAAGATAAAACACCACATACTTCCTCATGAGCTATAAAACATTAACACAAATAAGAGATGATAACTTTTGAATTGTTTAAAGGTAGCACATGAAGTATTTACTTAGAATGGCAGCGAAATACCACATAGTAGGTAGTTATGGTGGACACTGATGGCATAGGTTTGGGTTAAGGTTCGGATCCACGAGAAGCATTCCATCTCAGTACAGGTCTTTGGCTAGCAAGGTTCACTACACGATGGACCAAGCATGGAGGCACGAAAAGTGCCGGCATAAGCAGCTTATGGAGGCAGCTAGCCTGCCGGCACAAGATTTTTGCCGGCAGATGAATCTGCCCGCTATAAACCTGACGGGAAAGATCTTTGCCGGCAGACAATTTTTTAGCGGCAGATTTCTTGCCCTAGGATAATTCTTTGCCAGCACACAACCTATGCCGGCAGTTTGTTTGCCACAATGTCTCTACCGGCAGTTAGATTGCCAGAATTATCTTACCGGCAGTTAGATTGCCAGAAAATATCCTACCGGCAGTTTTAGCAATAGAGGCATAAACCTATTTCTCGCTCCCACATACACAAAGTTTTCTCCAACCAAATGCACAATTTAATCAAGCTTTCACAACACATACAAAATATAGACTTCAACATACACATCCACATATTCTCAATATAATCTGGTCGTACAAAACATTGTTCAAATCCTAATGCAAACATGAACATAATACGAATAATTCTATAGCATACCACTTGATCAACATCTACAGTATCTCTACACGTGAATAGCATAATCCATCAAGCATTTGCTACAGAAACCAAAATCAGCTTCTACACTATTTCTGAACCACATCAAAATCATATTCTGGACCGCCCCAACTCATAAATTGCAAAATTGACCTCTGCCACAACTTGTGTTGTCGACCTGAAAAAAAAGATGTAGAACCATAATAAATATATGACGCTAATTACATAATATCTTTTCTAATTTGAAGGAAAAAACAATATACATATAGCATTTGTGTATATTGTCAGATTAAGAGGAAGATGCATATACATGTGTGCTAAATTTAGTACTAGAGTTCAGAGTTAATATTAGCTTCAGCTATATACTTTCTTAGTTCAGAGTTAACACGTATGTGCTGAATTTAGTACATCATATAAGTAAATATTTGGTTCAGCCAATATAAAATTTTATCCTAACAGGTAGTAAAAACAAAAGGACATGCTTATCCTCATGCCAAAAGACCCCACGCTGGAGATAAACAGGTGGTTCAGTTTTTCAGTTTATTAAGCATTCACTCAGACCAAAACAGCAAGCACTCAAATTAAGAAAAACATATGTTCAGAGAGCGGACCAACTAGCAATCAGATTAACAACTGAACCATGGTGGGACACAAGCACACATTTGCAGAGTACGTTGTAGTCAAAACATGACACAGAATGGTTCCGTGGTTGTGGTGTTGATCCCAGCACCACCGTCACAGGGCAGCAGCCTAACACTTGGGGACAGCAGTCGAATACAACTTATGCATTAGACTGAAGACTCTGCATCTCTATGGATTGCAAATAGATAGGTGGCCTCAAAAGAAAACAAGTACTCCTTCCGGTCCATATTAATGGACTCTACTTTGTCTAGATTCATATATATCTCGTTAAGTTTTTAGACTACATACATGTGTATCTATACAAAGTTGTGTCCATTAATATGAGTACATCACAAAAGCATAGAACAATAATTTTGCACTGTTCACAGTCACTCAAAACTCCATTGTTGTTCTAAGTCAGACCAAAATTTCATTACAAAGCATCAAAACCAAGTGTCTTTTAAATCTGAATTTTCGGTTCTATAGGACTACTTAATTCTGAAGCCAATACTGCAGCTAAAGATGAACATGAAAACAGGAAGAAGCCAAATTATAATGTTCAGTTTGGGTCATAAACTCTGTCAGTTCAAAACTAGGTGGTTGCTATTAGTACTATATGACTGATTCTGTAGATAGTATAAACAGCAGTGCCAGTTCAAAACTAACAACTACACACGGTGTTGCAGCACACCAAGAAAAAGGAAATTGGATATGTAGGATCATTTCAAAAACAAGGACAAATTTCACTAGATGTTCTTGGCAAAATAATCCTCGACATCATAATCGACAATCTCAAAAGCAAACAAACAAACCAATCGATGCCCCCTTAAGCCCACCCTATTTTGTACACCCACAGCAGGTTCATTTCGTTTGAGGATAAGCTGAACTTAACTAGCATACACTCACAACAAAAGAAGCACTGTACCAGGGACCCTTTTATGAATTAGATAGGACTATAGGAGTAAGACACACAAAATAGCACTTGAAATAGACCCGGAAGAGAAAGGCTTATACCTCCCGATTGCAGAAATCATCCGGAGCTACACCGCGGTGAACTTTGTGCAAGTCGCTGATGAGAACTGCTACTGCATAAAAATAAGCAACAAACAAAATCAAAAGAATTGAGCACATAATAGTGCATATACATCTACTGACAATATATACAGTGTGTAAACATCTAATACAGCTCCGGTGGGCAGCAACTGACTCGCATAAGCTTCCTTGGGCTGAAACCAGTGTGAAGTAGAGTAAGAAACTGCAGTACATCAAGTAGAGCTCGTATGAATCTACCTACAAACGGCTGCTTGTTCCCAGGATTAGAAATCCTGCTAGTGTAGTAGATGAAAAATCGGGAATTTTTTCTACACTCGCCGTTCTAGATGGAAGGGACGAGGGTACGGGACAGGGAGCAAAGCCGTCAACTGCGAACGCTGGCTTGCTGGCGCGGCGTCATGGAGGAGACATCGGGAAGAGGGTCTCCACCACGAGCGCAAAGCGGACTCCGTGGATCTCCATCGCCGGCCAGCCGTCCTCTAGCGGGCGGCAGGAAGCACCAGGTCGTTGTTGTGGTTGCCGGCGCCAGGAGGAGGTCCATGGACGAGTCCTTGTTCGATTTCCTGCAGGCGACCAGCAGAAATAATCAAAGATCTAGGAATGGAACGCGTAAATTGGAGTCGAGCAGGAACTCACCGAATCAGAGGAGAAGGTGCGCCATGGTCACCGTCCGTTGAGCAACAGGCGGCCGAGAGCTCCTTTCCGGCGGCGGCGAGCTCGTTTTCGGCGGGGAAGGGGCGGCGGCGCGGTGGCGAGGAGCGACGAGCGGCGGAGAGGGGAGAGGAGAGGGTGCGGCGGTGCGCGAGCTTGAGGGAGAGAACGCTGAGCGGCGGCGGGGAGAGGAGCGACGTCCGGTGGTGGTGGAGGGGCAGCTCGCGCGTACACGAGAGAGAGGAAGTGAGATTTGGGATTTCGGGCTTTGGGGATTTTTTCCAAGTACTAGGGCAAACGCGATATGGGCCCTTTTCGCCAACTTTTCGCTCCCGCGCAAATGCGGCGGGCTTTTTTTTTTGGCTCCCTGAGAGGGTTGAGCCGGCAGTTGATGGGCCGGAATTGAGTTGTACCGGCAGATAATAGGCCCCATATGTTTTAATGGTTGCCGGCAGTTTGATTGCCGGTGCTCCTCCATCTTTACCGGCAGCAAATGTGCCCTCTTTTATTTATGTCGGCAGTTGATTTTTCCTGGCATTTAGATTGCCTCCATAGGTGGACTTTTACCGGCAGCTCTATGCCCCCTTGTTTGGTCCATCGTGTAGTGGTTGATTAGCAAGCATAAGAGTTGAGGGAAACAAACAAATATACATGTGATAGAAACAATCATGCATCTTCCTTGTAAGCACAAACAATTTTAACTTCAGAATACTAAGCTAAGAGCTAACAAGAAATATACATAATGAAGTA
>NC_061514.1:97509139-97528471 GCF_022539505.1 Lolium rigidum | reverse complement strand
CGTCAATTGTTGATCTTCGAAATATTGCATTCGACGGTGCTTTTTCCAACGAGAATCCTGACTCCGGTGAATGATTCTCCAATAATCATGAAACATGCAAAATAGGTGAAATAACATAAGTATCATCTCTAAATATGAAATATATCAATGAATAACAGTAAATTATGATATAAAATAGTGATGCAAAATGGACGTATCAGCAAGACTGCGTTGTATATCCGTCATTTGATCTTTCATTGTAGTGACGGTCTCACATGTAGTATCCAGCTTCTGAGAGATCTCTTGGACCGTCCCTTTAAGCTCATCATCCTAAGTGCGGAATTCACGTCGCATCTCATTACGAAGAGCCTCATACTCCCTCCATGTGATGAGGTCTGCAGAACTCTTGTTTTCCTGGTTAACAAGTTTGTGATCACTAGCAGACATCGTTAGTAGATTAGTGCACTAAATCAAAAATATATGGTGGTACTCTCACAACTCACTCAAAAACTGATAAGAAAAGGAGATCTTACCGTTCCAAAGTAAATTAGTGTTGCTTACCACTTGTAGTAACAACTAGTGCACGGATGTAGCAAAGAGAATATCAAGGGTATAAGAACAAATCACACGGCAAAGCAGGATATATGTGGGGCTGTAGGTAGGCTACCTATTTGCACCAATAACAAGCTCTAGCGCTGACCGTAGACAACCAATGATACTCACATAAGGCGATAAATGGGGCAATGAAACTATATGTGGGAAAAGGTTGCAATGCACAAGAGAGACGCTAGCAAAGCTCAACGAGACAGGCACAAGATTGCTCAACTACGAGTGCAGTAAAGTAAACTTAGGCATTCACTTGATTCTTCTAGCACTTCACTTTTCTTTTTGGATTTTTCTTTTAGAACGCAGCTATGTAGCTCTTTTTTGCTTCTTTTCAAGTTTCTATTTTTTATTTATTTTATGACTCAACTCCTTGATAACACGGCCAACAAGATATGCAAAGCACCGATAACCTAACGAGCAGCCTGTCGAGCGGTAAAACTAGTCTCTTCTGGGGAAGTTCCTAGGAACGTATATCGATAGGCTGTGGCTATGGTTGGTAAAAGCACACTGTACGCTATGTGGACTCGGAGTAACAATAACTAAAACTAGATGATAGTAGAGACTCAAACCCTAACAATACTAGATGCAAGAAAAAGATACGCATAAACAACTACGAAAAGGAACTAAAACTTGAAATTAGTGCAATCTAAGGCTATGGCAAACCCTAACCCTAATATTTTTGGCTTTTTCTGGATAGGAAAACACTCACAACTCAACTATGGGGTGGATTGTGGATGGCTTACCGAGAAAAACTGGAAATCTGATACCAAGATGATAAGGGGTGGCCCGATCTTCTCAGTAAGAAACAGTGGTGATGATGATCACGGGGTGATAGCAGCGGAGGAACACGACGATGTAGTGCATGATAACTTGTATGACGCAACGAGATCTCTCGATTGGTCCCTGTCGCCAATGCAATAGCTCTCAACCCTACAAGATATTCGCAACTCCACACACTTGCGCACGTAGCCGCCGACCACGAAACGTTAAGTTGCAACCGTCTAATTCCCAATGGAACAACAGATCACACAAGACTTTATCAGGATCTACACAATATCAAGCAATATGGTGTAGGGAATTCAATAGTTTTGTAGAGCAAACAACTAAGAACTAGGGTTTATCTTAAACGTGGTCTGAAGCAGCTAGGGGGGTCCTGGGCACTTATATAGGCGTCCGACACGACTTCTGGTAAAAAAGATACAAGAATAACCGACCCAGAATAGATCTGGTCGAGACAGACTCGGACTAGGCCGGTCTGGAACCCAGTTGACCGGGTGCTGGGCCGGGCTGGCCGGTCTAGACCGGGCCAGGGACCGGGCAGCAACCGGAAGTGTCACAGATGCCCTTCCGGTTGCCCCCAGTACAACGCCCGGTTGGCGACGGGGTGGATCCGGCGTGCCGCCCGGTTGAACCGGGCCGGGGACCGGGCGCGCCGGTCTGGCGGCCGGTCTGACCGGGCGCTGGGCCGGCCTGGATGACTTCTTCTACTCTCGCGCATGCCTCCCACTCCTCCCTCGCGCGTCCATGAGATTTCTTCATGTCCAACTCCATGTCCAGCTTCACGTCCATCTTGACGTCCGTCTTCACGTCCAGCTGCTCCTCTACTCCTCGTGCGATGCTCGTCTCCTCTTGATACCTGATGATACATAAGTAACAGGACTTAGGCAGTATAAAGTTCTCATCAATCAAAGTATCGTTTAGAAACAAGTTCACCTGTTGTTTAAGTAGCTTCACACGAGCTCTTGTAATTGATCCAATCCTAACTTCATTGGACTTGAGCTTCACACAGCAGGTTCATCTTCATTTATAAATGACGGAGGTAGTGGTGTAATAGAGATGTCCTCATCAGGAATTCTAGTTGTTTCCGTATTACCAAGATATTCACACATAACCGTTCTATCACATTGGCAAATTTTGGACAACGTATCTCATTTTCCCATTTACCCCAAGGTTAAATACCCAAAATATTAGTGCATGCTAAAATTCTTGATTTTTTTTACAAGCGTCATACATTTATGATTTTATTTCCTATTCAACTGCCATGTAAATGTGTAAATATTGTTTCCTGCATAAAACTCATTTGAAATCACATAAATCATTCTAATTTATAAATTAATCTAAATTTCATAACTAAACTAAAAACATAGGCCTCCAAATAGGTGTTGTAGAATAAATAATTACAATGTCGTACCCACGGGCGTAAATCTGAAAATCTCACACTAAAAAAAGAAAAAAAAAATCTTGGGCGAGGGCCATGATTTATTCGATGATGACCCATACTCGAAGATTTTGGTTCGTTCCGTGGTTAAACGCAAAAAGAAACTCGTTTTTGATGCCCTCCAAAGCCATGAATTTGGGGGGGGGGGGGGGGGAACGTGGCTGATGGTTGGTTGGTGTGTGGTACATGTCCATTTTTCGGTTGCAAAGTCAACCCAAATCGACACCCCTGTGTATTTTGTGGCATGTGGGGCCATGGTGCCAGCGTCTATAGTAGAGATTTTTACGGGTGTGCCATCTAACTGGACATAGTTGGCGTTCTCCGATGAAACTGTTTATAGTTCTAGCTGATGGCTCCCCGATATCAGTCTCTCCGTAAAAGAAACACTTCCTGTCTTAAATTATTGTTTACCTGTGATTTCTGGCTAGGTTAGGAATTTGGCAGCCCTACCCTTGATACCATGTTAACATGAATGGCCAAATTGATTTCTCTCATAGAAGCAACCAATACATGTACAAGGGAGACATGGGCCTTTGGCCTAAAGGCTAAAAACGGCCCTATAGCTATACATACAGAAGACCACATAGGCAGGTTTTGAATCTATGAAAAACCATTTTAGACATGTGATGTGGGCATTACCCTTCGGGTACCCAATATTAGTCTATCTCCTCCGGCCCAATTAGGGGTACATGAAGATTACCCAATAACCAAGGTGGGCCTATATGTCGGTTCCAGCAAAGGAGACCTACTCAAAGAAGGATTCCTTTACAAGGCAGAAAGAGGCCGTACAAGAAAAGACTATAATAGATCTCATTGTAACCTAATCGAGTCCGGACAGAACTTTCGGGACCTGGCCTGCTATATAAAGGCCAGGAGAGGGCCTGTCGAGACAGAACTGGAAAACGTAGATCCACCGCAAGTTAGAACTAGAATCCTAGAATCCTTGCCTCTCGGCAAGACAACCACCATAGCCTATCGGCCACCCCATTGTAACCCGATATATTCAATAATCAAGATCAGACAGGAAGTAAGGGTTTTACCTCATCGGGGGCCCTGAACCAGGGTAAATCTCTCTCCCCGTTTGTTTGGTATCCGATGTCTCGTGCTAGCCTGTAGGATTTCGTCAACCCTAAGCCCCTCATGATGGGCATTGCCTATAACCACCCTCGTCAATTGGCGCCGTCTGTGGGAAACCTGCTGGTACAAGGCACATCATCGGCTCCTCCGATCATGTCGACCACAACTTCATTAGCATCGCCGACATCATCATCGGCTGCTTCATCGCCAAGCTTGGGTAACTCGATTCGTTTCGGGTCCTTCGAGTTCACCCCTCACACCGACTCGTCGCGTTCGACTTTCTCAGACCTACGCGGCGGGTTAGATATGACGTTTGGGAGCGTTCAGTACTGCGTTGATGATGAGGGTATCCTTCGGTTGGCTGACCCGTTTGCCCCTAGCACGTCAAGAACCGTGGTTTCATCGACTGCTGCGACCGCTTCATCTCCAATCATAGTCGACCTATCGACTATGTTGTCAGCATCGAATCCAACATCTTCGCCATCGACATATTCAGGCCGTTCCACGTCATCTATGTTCGTTGGGTCTGACGATTCTGCATCGTCTGATCTGATGTCGTACAATTGCCTCAACTGCGACACCGGGCACGGGCTAGGTTCGGATGACACGTCTTTCATCTGCAGCGCCAAGTACTCCTCCGACGAAAAAAGTATGATAGCATCGCCAGGGCAGCCACCTGGAGAGGGGCGCATCACCAAATTTACGCCATCCTCAACCCTGTTAATGGAGAAGGACCCTCTGAAGGTGAACATACCCCACGCGTCAATTGTGGTGGATGCCGCAACATTGAGGCCAGCTCCAGCAATGATGATAGCGCTTACACCATCACTAAGGAATAGTGGGAGATTGCCCGCAATGTTGTAGCCAATAACACTCGAGTTCCCTCTGGAATTTTGGCAGGAACCCTCAACGTGTATCACACTATTTTGGAGAAGAATCGGGTCCGGTTAGCAAATGAACAAGCTGACCTCGATCAACGCCGGCAGACAGCTGATCAATCAAGCGAACGGTGAAGGGCGTCGCATGGAAGCGCGTCTCGTAGCAACCAAGGTCCAAGGAGATTTCGGCCACGAATTCCTCGTCTCTCAGAAGCCGATGCAAGGGAGATCACTTCGAATCTCTCCAACTCTTTTATGACTATGGACACCGCAGGCATGGTCAGGCCAAAAACTATCGAAGGGGCAACAACCAATCTCGCAGCTTATTTGATCAATCACCAGCCCACACCCAACGATCCAATGGCGCAAGCTCATCGGGGCGCTTTGAAAACCCTCACGATCCTTGGAGATAAACTCACCCCTAGGTAGGAGAAAACTACGCATCAAGACAGTGGTTCTAAGCATCATTCAAAACATGCTTGCGATGATATTACACAGAGTAAGATCGACAAAGCTCGCCGTCAACGTGCCGCAAGAAAAGGTTATGATAGCGATGATTCCGAAGAAACCCAGGAATACGATGGTGAACTTCGAGGTGCGATTATTTAAGCTACAAGATTGGGGAGGCGATGCCACCGAAAAGATTCAAGCTTACTCCCACTAATGATGCCAAGTATGATGGACAGCAGGAGCCGAGGTCATGGATAGACGATTATCTACAAAATGTGATCTTACACAAGGGGAACCAAGTAGCGGTAATGCAATGCCTGCAAATCTACTTAAAAAAGTTTGAAAAAATACCATGATATAGAAAATATTGAAATCTACAAATGTGCAAATTTTCAGAATGAAATATGTTGTATTTGGACTCAGAAAAATTAATAAATCTTGATTTCATTATTGGTCAACACTAATGAACAATACACTATAATCCAGATTTTACCATTTTGTGAGATTTTGTCATTTTTACTGAGAGCAAAATGCAACGTATTTCAATCTGAAAATGTATACATTAATAGTTTCCAACATTCTCTACGTCGATGTATTTTTTTCAAAAAAAATTGAAACTAGAAAAACAAAAGTTTTAAAATTTTTGATAAAAAGGTGAAAGTATTTCGTATTATTGCACCATTCTGAACTTGTTTGACCTTTGCTCGTTGCGCCTTCGGTTTAGAATCAGCGGTCGGAACACATACAAGTTTCAGATTATTTTTCACAACAGAAACAAACCAAACTCCGAAATCCTAAGAAAAGTTTCAAAATCAAACAATCTCTTGTAAAACAAACAACATGCCAGAATTTCATTGGTGGCGTGACTCTACAAAGCTACTGATTCACCCTCCTCTGGGGCCTTCAGTTCGGATCGGAGCCTTCGGCTTCTTCCCGCTCCAGCCGGCCCTCGGCTGCCGCCTCGCGGGCCCTCCGCGACCGCAACAGCATCGCGAGTATGGCCGGCGTCGCGTAGGGCAGCGTCGCATCGACTCGATGCGAATCCTGGCGTGTTCCTTCCATGGACGTCGTCACCCCTCCAGCGTGGAATCCAATCGCCGATGGCAGCAGCAGCTCCAGCTCCGACCAACTGCCCAGAGAGCTGGAGCTGCTCCGCTGGTGCATGTGCGCGCTCATGCCAGCGAGCATGTGCGCCCGCCCCGATCGTGCGTAGTTCTGCTGGCTCGACACGCGCCCGAGCATGCCCCGCAGCTCGATCTCCAGCGCCGCGATCATGGCGTCGCCGCCTCGTGCCGCGTCGGACTGCGCCACCGCTCGCCACCGGTTCTCGAGTATCTCCACCGCTTCCTGGTGCGCACCCCGCTCTGCTGCCGCCCTCGACGCCGCAATGTCCTCGGTGGTCTCGACCCGGATGAGCTCCCGCTCCACCTCCACCGACCGTGCCAAGTCCGGCGCGTGTTCCGGCCTCGCCACCACCGCGTCCTCGGCCGTCACGCTGAATTCCACGCCGGCGGTCGCGTCTCGGTAGACGCAGGAAACTTTCAGCAGAGTAGTGACTTCACCGTCCGTTTCTCCTGCTGCCGGTACGGCCAAGAATAGCAAGAAACGCCTCTCCTCGTCGGCGTAGAGTTCGCCCACCGCGACCGACGCAGCGCGGCCGTCCTCGTCGACGCGGCTCTCGTAAACCCCAGACTTGACTGAAACGACACGAACGCCAGGATGCACGCAGGCAACCGCGAGACGCGCGTCCTGAACCACGACGGAGAGCAGCCCGCCGACACACTGCGCGAACGCGTCCTGGATCACCGCCTCGTTCTCGATAAACGAGAACGTGCCACCCGACGCCTCGGCGATGACGTGCATCGCAGCCGCGTCGTGGCTTCTGCCGAAGCCGAACGTGTGGATGGGCGCTGTGCGACCGCCTGTGGTGGTGCCCATGCGCGCAAGGGATGGCGGGACGAGCGCCGCGTAGTTGGGCGGTCTGCTGCCGAGCGCCTGTCTCGTCAAGGTGCAGTTGTCCTGGCCGTCGGAGAGCAGCACCACGCTTGAAAAGCCGTTCCTGTACCGGCGCTCGTCGAGCACCTTGGCGGCGGTGCGGAGCCCCTCGGCGATGTTGGTGCCGCGAAGCGCCGTGAGGGACTGCACGGCGCGCACGCACAGCGCCTTCCCGGCGTCCGTCATGCGCATGAGCCGTGTCACGCGGCGCGCCGTGGACGAGAAGGACACGATACAGAGGCGGTCTTCCGGGCCGAGGATGTCCACGACGAACCTCATCGCCTGCTTCAGCAGCTCGAGCTTGCGCCCGTGCATGCTTCTGCTGACGTCGAGCACCATCACGAGGTCGAGCGGCTCGCGTGGCGCTTCGGTGCCGGTAGCCTTGAGGTGCACGAGCACGGCGAAGTTGTCGCGAGACGAGTCTCTGGCGACGGCCGAGTAGTCGGTGTATGTCTTGACGACCACCGCTCTGTTGGATGGTGCGGCTGCTGCCGGCTCCACCTGCTCGTCGTCGTCGAAGACGTTGTCGAAGACGTCCAGATTTTCGGGCTGGGTGGTTACTGATAGTCGTAGAGGTAGCGGCACGACATCCACGGACGGCGGCTGTACCGGTGGCTGGGTGGGCGGCACTGATGCCGCCGCCGGTCGCACGAATGGCAGTTCGCGCCAGGGCGCATTGCAGAGCGGGCAGAGGAGGTGGCCATACGCGACGCTAGCGGAGATGCAGTGAAAGTGGAACATGTGGGAGCACTCGGCCATGAAGATGGCTTGCCCGCCGCCGACGCCCATGCCGCTGAGGCAGATAGCGCAAAGATTCATCTGCGAAGAAAATAAATGTCGAGGCAGCTTTATCTACGGTAGTTATTAAAGTCTTATTAAGGAACCAAACAAATCTGGACGAAGAAAGAGGTTACTAAATATCAATAATTCATGTAGAATGAACACACTGTGTACAGATAGCAATTTGACAAAAGAACTAGACTGAGGATTCATTCACCTGGTCAGGGCTTTCCATGTCGAAACAGGCTCTCGCTGCAAGCTGCTCCGAAAATCGATACAAACAAGTAACTTGACAAAAAGAAAAACCTGCGACGAAAACTAAGCCGTATGCTTCGCCTCAAAGGAAAGAATAACGCGGTTGGATAATGGTTGCGATTTGCGACGTAGTATGCTGCTGACCATGACTAAGTGCCTGCTTAAACAATATCAACTGGATTTCGTACAACTGTTGTCTGCCTTTTAACTTGTGCTTCCTTCTTCTTCTATTTTTGAACAAGTGCTTCATTCTTCTCCAAAGCAGGCATCGGGATTAAGTCATTGGATGTACTACCTCTGGACTTATTTAATTGACACAGCTGTAGTGAAACGGTAAGCTATTTTTGACTCTTCGGTCGATTTAATCCGACCGGAGGGAGTACATCCCAACCGCCATTGACTTCGTTCATAAATAGAGAGCATCGAGGATGTCGGCATTGCCCAGTTGTTGTGGGTATACTTCATGCACTACAGGAATGGATGCATATGCCGACGGCCAGCTGCCGTCGGCATAGCCACGCCTGGCCCTCGGCGTAGGCTACGCCGACGGCAGCCCTCGGCGTATGGCGTCGGCGTTTAGTTCCCTCGGCATAGATAATATTGTCGTCGGCGTAGCCCGGCCCTCGGCGTAGAACGCTACGCCGACGGCAAAACCATCGGCATACAAATTTTACAAATTCGAATTTTCTTTTTTCCAAATTAATTCAAAAAAAATCGAAAAAAAATACTTTTTTATATGCCGACGACAAAGCCCTCGGCATAGAGTTTTAAATTTTTTAAAATTTTAATTTTTTTACACCATTTTTTTTCTTTTTTTACTTGTTTATCTTTCACCCATACACTTTTAACTCTAAGTACACTTAATCTTATATCAAATTACAATCATGGTTAAACTTTTCAGTCGGTCACCCATCCTCACACTACACCAACCTCAGCACGCTTAACTTTTTGGTTCCATTCGGATGAACTTCCCTTAAAGAATTGACACCTTGCTGATAATAATAGCCTATCAACCCTATTAACCATTTGAGCGTAATGTCACAACTCATTATTTTTGAATTCCAAATAATTACTTAAGTAAACAATAATGAATATATAAGTAACAATGATTAATAATATTGAATTCAAATAACAATAAAATGATTTTGTTTTTTGTTTTTTCTATTTAATATGGAATAATTAATATCTTTAAATCGAAAAATCGAAATCCCACAGATAATATGTCTAAATCGATCAGAAAAATGAGAGGAATCTAAATATAACATCCATATCATCATTTAAATCTAAAAAATAGATAAATCCAAATATGACGTCCAGTTTGCCATCTGGCCAAAACGGCCCTCTCGGGAGATGCGAAATGGCCGTACCGAGCGCGCTGGTGCCAACACGCTAAACGGAAAAAATTAGCACATAAAGTGATGTGCTATAGACCTAAAAACATTTTTCGTGGAATTTATTGAACGACGGAAAGTGTATCCCTATTTCAAATCCGGCCAGTTTCCAGCGGATTCGGCGGGACACCGCTGGAAGCCGCAGTGATTCCCAGATAGCTAGCGCGCACATATGGCATGTGATATGTGGTGCGGAGGCGGTGTCCTACCACTACGCGGAGGTCTCGCGCAATACTAAAATACGCCCCATGTAGCTGCTTCACAAAAAAAACTCATTTTGGCACCCTGAAAATGAAAAAACTATCGCCCATGGGTTGGATTGGAAATCCGCTCCTGGGGCCATGGCTTCCTTCCCAGGGACCATGCACATGCCAATTATAGCGTCGTTCCGACAAACTATGCAGTGTCATAGGCCGTTTTCTACTCATTTGCCCTAAAATCCATAGAACTCCGGACGTGATAGCCCTGTTTGTGAAGGGTTTTCCAAAATAATTGCCATATTCTAATTCCGACTTTTGGAGTGGTTACCGGGACACATAAAATGATGCCATGCGGCTCCAACGGATTTTCTGACTTCATTTAAATTGTCATTTGGCCAAAACAGGCCCCCATGGAGATGCGGTATGGTCGTACTGGGCGCGCTGGTGCACCTGTTCACCATCACGCTAAACGGAAAACATTTAGCACATAAAATTATGTATCATAGACATAAAAACATTTTTCCCGGAATTTATTGAGCGACGAAAAGTGTACCCCTAGTTCAAATCCAGTCAGTTTCCAACAGATTCGGCGGGACACCGCAGGAAGCCGCATGGATTCCCAGATAGCTAGCGCGCATATATGGCATGTGATATGTGGTGCGAAGGCGGTGTCTTACCACTACGCGGAGGTCTCGCGCAATACCAAAATGCGCCCCATGTAGCTGCTTCACAAAAAAAACCCGTTTTGGCTCCCCGAAAATGAAAAAACCATCACACATGGGTCGGATTGGAAATCCGCTCCCGGGGCATTTCTTCCCATCTTAGGTACCACACACGTGCCAAATATGGCCTCGATCCGACAAACTATGCGGTGTCACATGTCGTTTCCTACTTATTTGCCCTAAAAGCCATAGAACTCCAGACGTGATAGCTCTGTTTGTGAAGGGTTTTCCAAAATAATTGTTGTATCCTAATTCTAATTTTTGGAGTGGTTACTAGGACACATGAAATTACGTCATGTGGCTCCAAGGGATTTTCTAACTTAGTTTAAATTGCCATCCGACCAAAACGGCCCCACGGAGATGCGGTATGGCTGTACCGGGCGCGCTGGTGCACCCGTTCACCATCGCCCTAAATGAAACAAATTTAGCACATAAAGTGATGTGTCGTAGACCTAAAAACATTTTTCGCAGAATTTATTGAGCGACGGAAAGTGTACCCCTAGTTCAAATCCGGTCAGTTTCCAACGGATTCGGCGGGACACCGCAGGAAGCCGTAGGGATTCCCAGATAGCTAGCGCGCACATATGGCATGTGATATGTGTTGCGGATGCGGTGTCCTACTACTACGTGGAGGTCTCGCGCAATACAAAAATACGCCCCATGTAGCTGCTTCACAAAAAAACCGTTTTGGCACCCCGAAAATGAAAAAACCATCGCCCATGGGTCGGATTGGAAATCCGCTTCTGGGGCCTTGCTTCCCATCCCAGGGACCACGCACGTGCTAAATATGACCTCGTTCCGACAAATTATGCGGTGTCACGGGCCGTTTCCTACTCATTTCCCCTAAAAGTCATAGAACTCCGAACTTGATAGCCCTGTTTGTGATGGGTTTTCCAAAATAACTGCCGTATCCCAATTCCGTCTTTTGCAGTGGTTACTAGGACACATAAAATGACGCCATGCGGCTCCGCAGGATTGTATGACTTCGTTTAAATTGCCATCTGGCCAAAACGGGAACCCGAGGACATATAAGAAAGTTTTTAAATTGTTACTATGTTAACATGGTATTGTACATGATTCAAATATGCATGATTTTGACATAAACGGATAGAGGATGTTTTCTGAACATTTTGATACCTTATACGCATTTTTCTGACATCATATGAATTAGTTATGATTTTTACAAAATTAGACAAATTTGAAAAATAGTCTACGCCGAGGGTGGCCGTCGGCGTAGCCCTGTCTACGCCTAGGGCCAAATATATGCCGAGGACTGCCCTCGGCGTAGACTTCGCTACGCCGACGGCAACGATACGCCAAGGGTCAGACGGCTGGCTGGCCGTGCCGGGCCATACGCCGACGGCCCTGACATTTGGCCGTCGGCGTACGTCGCCATTCCTGTAGTGATGGGTGTACCATGGATAATGCCTAGATTCGGCAAGCCCGGGTGGCCCATAGAAGGTGATGGTGGCATGAGACCCATCGGGCGGCCCAGTTGTTGTAGATCAAGATGGATCAAGTCCAGCCTAGGAACGAGGAGCTGGATCCACCGGACCGACGTTGGAAGTCGGATCCGGCTTGGCCCATCAGGGGTAGCCGGATCCGGTACGACATACAAGGGAAGATGGATCCTTGACGTGTGCGGTGATGCGCGAAGTTGACTTTATGTCTTTTCGTTCAACACGCGTCCGTTGGGAACCCCAAGAGGAAGGTGTGATGCGCACAGCGGCAAGTTTCCCTCAGTAGAAACCAAGGTTTATCGAACCAGTAGGAGTCAAGAAGCACGTTGAAGGTTGATGGCGGCGAGATGTAGTGCGGCGCAACACCAGGGATTCCGGCGCCAACGTGGAACCTGCACAACACAAACCAAGTACTTTGCCCCAACGAAACAGCGAGGTTGTCAATCTCACCGGCTTGCTGTAACAAAGGATTAGATGTATAGTGTGGATGATGATTGTTTGCAGAAAACAGTAGAACGAGTATTGCAGTAGATTGTATTTCACTATAGAGAATTGGACCAGGGTCCACAGTTCACTAGAGGTGTCTCTCCCATAAGATAAACAGCATGTTGGGTGAAGAAATTACAGTTGGGCAATTGACAAATAGAGAGGGCATGGCCATGCACATACATATTATGATGAGTATAGTGAGATTTAATTGGGCATTACGACAAAGTACATAGACCGCTATCCAGCATGCATCTATGCCTAAAAAGTCCACCTTCAGAGTTATCATCCGAACCCCTCCAGCATTAAGTTGCTAACAACGGACAATTGCATTAAGTATTGCGCGTAATGTAATCAATAACTACATCCTCGGACATAGCATCAATGTTTTATCCCTAGTGGCAACAAGCACATCCATAATCTTAGAGGTTTCTCTCACTCCCCTGCATTCACGGAGACATGAACCCACTATCGAGCATAAATACTCCCTCTTGGAGTTACTAGCATCAACTTGGCCGAGCATCTACTAATAACGGAGAGCATGCAAGATCATAAACAACACATAGATATAAATTGATAATCAACATAACATGGTATTCTCTATTCATCGGATCCCAACAAACACAACATATAGAATTACAGATAGATGATCTTGATCATGTTCGGCAGCTCACAAGACCCGACAATTAAGCACAATGAGGAGAAGACAACCATCTAGCTACTCGCTATGGACCCATAGTCTAGGGGTAGACTACTCACACATCACTCCGGAGGCGACCATGGCGGTGTAGAGTCCTCCGGGAGATGATTCCCCTCTCCGGCAGTGGTGCCGGAGGCGATCTCCTGAATCCCCGAGATGGGATTGGCGGCGGCGGCGTCTCCGGGAAGGTTTTCCGTATCGTGGCTCTCGGTACTGGGGGTTTCGCGACGAAGGCTATTTGTAGGCGGAAGGGTAGGTCAGGGGGCGTCGCGAGGGGCCCAGGAGACAGGTCGGCGCGGCCAAGGGTGGGGCCGCGCCGCCTGCCCTCCTGATACGTCCAATTTGCATCACTATTTTATATCATAATTTGCTGTTATTCATTGATATATTTCATATTTGGACATAATACTTATGTTATTTCATCTATTTTGCATGTTTCATCATTATTGGAGGATCGAGCACCGGAGCCGGATTCCGCTGGAAAAAGCACCGTCGGAACGCAATATTTCGGAAGATCAACTGTGGAAGGAAATTATACCAAAAATCCTATTTTTCCAGATGACGAAGGAAGCCAGAAGGGGGAGCCGAGGGGACCCAAGGTGGGCCCAGACCACAGGCCGGCGCGGCCCATGGCCTGGCCGCGCCACCTGGTGAGGAGGGGGCCCCACAGCCCCTCTCGCCTCCTTTTCTTCGCGAAATCCTTCGTCCCGAAGACCTAAGCCACAGAGGGTACCTCGCGAAGAGTTACAGCCGCCTCTGCGGGGCGGAGAACACCAGAGAGAAAAGAGCTCTCCGGCGGCTGAGATCCGCCGGGGAAATTCCCTCCCGGAGGGGGAAATCGACGCCATCGTCACCGTCATCGAGCTGGACATCATCTCCATCACCATCATCATCATCTCCACCATCATCACCGCCGTCTCCACCGCTGGACATCGTCACCGCCGTAGCAATTTGGGTTTGATCTTGATTGTTTGATAGGGGAAACTCTCCCGGTATTGATTTCTACTTGTTATTGATGCTATTGAGTGAAACCGTTGAACCAAGGTTTATGTTCAGATTGTTATTTGTCATCATATCACCTCTGATCATGTTCCATATGATGTCTCGTGAGTAGTTCGTTTAGTTCTTGAGGACATGGGTGAAGTCTAAATGTTAGTAGTGAACTATGGTTGAGTAATATTCAATGTTATGATATTTAAGTTGTGGTGTTATTCTTCTAGTGGTGTCATGTGAACGTCGACTACATGACACTTCACCTTTATGGGCCTAGGGGAATGCATCTTGTACTCGCTTGCCAATTGCGGGGTTGCCGGAGTGACAGAAACCTAAGCCCCGTTGGTATATCGATGCAGGAGGGATAGCAGGATCTCGCAGTTTAAGGCCGTGGTTAGATTTATTCTTAATTACTTTCTTGTAGTTGCGGATGCTTGCAAGGGGTATAATCACAAGTATGTATTAGTCCTAGGAAGGGCGGTACATTAGCACAGGTTCACCCACACAACACTTATCAAAACAATGAAGATTAATTAGCCATATGTAGCGAAAGCACTAGACGAAAATCCCTCTTGGAGTTACAAGCATCTACTTGGCCAGAGCATCTACTAGTAACGGAGAGCATGCAAGATCATAAACAACACATAGATATAAATTGATAATCAACATAACAAGTATTCTCTATTCATCGGATCCCAACAAACACAACATATAGAATTACAGTATAGATGATCTTGATCATGTTCCGGCAGCTCACAAGACCCGACAATTAAGCACAATGGGGAGAAGACAACCATCTAGCTACTGCTATGGACCCATAGTCCAGGGGTAGACTACTCACACATCACTCCGGAGGCGACCATGGCGGTGTAGAGTCCTCCGGGAGATGATTCCCCTCTCCGGCAGGGTGCCGGAGGCGATCTCCTGAATCCCCCGAGATGGGATTGGCGGCGGCGGCGTCTCTGGAAGGTTTTCCGTATCGTGGCTCTCGGTACTGGGGGTTTCGCGACGAAGGCTATTTGTAGGCGGAAGGGCAGGTCAGGGGGCCACACGAGGGGCCCACACTACAGGTCGGCGCGGCCAAGACCTGGGCCGCGCCGCCCTAGGGTGTGGCCACCTCGTGGCCCCACTTCGTCTCCTCTTCGGTCTTCTGGAAGCTTCGTGGCAAAATAGGACCCTGGGCGTTGATTTCGTCCAATTCCGAGAATATTTCCTTACTAGGATTTATGAAACCAAAAACAGCGTAAAAACAGCAACCGGCACTTCGGCATCTTGTTAATAGGTTAGTTCCGTAAAATGCACGAATATGACATAAAGTGTGCATAAAACATGTAGATATCATCAATAATGTGGCATGGAACATAAGAAATTATCGATACGTCGGAGACGTATCAGCATCCCCAAGCTTAGTTCCTGCTCATCCCGAGCAGGTAAACGATAAACAAAGATAATTTCTGGAGTGACATGCCATCATAACCTTGATCATACTATTTGTAAAGCATATGTAGTGAATGCAGCGATCAAAACAATGTATATGACATGAGTAAACAAGTGAATCATATAGCAAAGACTTTTCATGAATAGTACTTCAAGACAAGCATCAATAAGTCTTGCATAAGAGTTAACTCATAAAGCAATAATTCATAGTAGAAGCATTGAAGCAACACATAGGAAGATTAAGTTTCAGCGGTTGCTTTCAACTTATAATTAACATGTATATCTCATGGATATTGTCAACATAGAGTAATATAATAAGTGCAATATGCAAATATGTAGGAATCAATGCACAGTTCACACAAGTGTTGGCTTCTTGAGGTGGAGAGAAATAGGTGAACTGACTCAACAATAAAAGTAAAAGAATGGTCCTTCAAAGAGGAAAGCATCGATTGCTATATTTGTGCTAGAGCTTTGATTTTGAAAACAAGAAACAATTTTGTCAACGGTAGTAATAAAGCATATGTATCATGTAAATTATATCTTACAAGTTGCAAGCCTCATGCATATTATACTAATAGTGCCCGCACCTTGTCCTAATTAGCTTGGACTACCGGGATCATCGCAATGCACATGTTTTAACCAAGTGTCACGTAAGGGTACCTCTATGCCGCTCGTACAAAGGTCTAAGGAGAAAGCTCGCATCGGATTTCTCGTTATTGATTATTCTCAACTTAGACATCCATACCGGGACAACATAGACAACAGATAATGGACTCCTCTTTTATGCATAAGCATGTAACAACAATTATTTTTCTCATATGAGATTGAGGATATATGTCCAAAACTGAAACTTCCACCATGGATCATGGCTTTAGTTAGCGGCCCAATGTTCTTCTCTAACAATATGCATGCTCTAACCATAAGGTGGTAGATCGCTCTTACTTCAGACAAGATGAACATGCATAGCAACTCACATGATATTCAACAAAGAGTAATTGATGGCGTCCCCAAAGAACATGGTTATCGCACAACGAGCAACTTAATAAGAGATAAAGTGCATAAGTACATATTCAATACCACAATAGTTTTTAAGCTATTTGTCCCATGAGCTATATATTGTAAAGGTGAAGAATGGAAATTTAAAGGTAGCACTCAAGCAATTTACTTTGGAATGGTGGAGAAATACCATGTAGTAGGTAGGTATGGTGGACACAAATGGCATAGTGGTTGGCTCAAGTATTTTGGATGCATGAGAAGTATTCCCTCTCGATACAAGGTTTAGGCTAGCAAGGCTATTTGAAACAAACACAAGGATGAAGCGGTGCAGCAAAACTCACATAAAAGACACATTGTAAACATTATAAAACTCTACACCGTCTTCCTTGTTGTTCAAACTCAATACTAGAAATTATCTAGACCTTAGAGAGACCAAATATGCAAACCAAATTTTAGCATGTTCTATGTATTTCTTCATTAATAGGTGCAAAGTATATGATGCAAGAGCTTAAACATGAGCACAAAAATTGCCAAGTATCACATTATCCAAGACATTTTAGCAAATTACTACATGTATCATTTTCCAATTCCAACCATATAACAATTTAACAAAGAAGAAACTTCGCCATGAATATTATGAGTAGAGCCTAAGGACATACTTGTCCATATGCTACAGCGGAGTGTGTCTCTCTCCCACAAAGTGAATGCTAGGATCCATTTTATTCAAACAAAACAAAAACGAAAACAAACCGACGCTCCAAGAAAAGCACATAAGATGTGATGGAATAAAAATATAGTTTCAGGGGAGGAACCCGATAATGTTGTCGATGAAGAAGGGGATGCCTTGGGCATCCCCAAGCTTAGACGCTTGAGTCTTCTTGATATATGCAGGGGTGAACCACCGGGGCATCCCCAAGCTTAGAGCTTTCACTCTCCTTGATCATGTTGTATCATCTCCCTCTCTTGATCCTTGAAAACTTCCTCCACACCAAACTTAGAACAACTCATTAGATGGTTAGTGCACAATCAAAATATACATGTTCAGAGGTGACATAATCATTCTTAACACTTCTGGACATTGCACAAAGCTACTGAAAGTCAATGGAATCGAAATATCCACATAACAAAACAGGCAATGCGAAATAAAAGGCAGAATCTGTCAAAACAGAACAGTTCGTATTGACGAATTTTATCGAGGCACCATACTTGCTCAAATGAAAATGCTCAAATTGAATGAAAGTTGTGTACATATCTGAGGATCACTCACGTAAATTGGCATAATTTTCTGAGTTACCTACAGAGAATTTTGCCCAGATTCGTGACAGCAAAGAAATCTGTTTCTGCGCAGTAATCCAAATCTAGTATGAACTTTACTATCAACGACTTTACTTGGCACAACAAAACAACAAAATAAGATAAGGAGAGGTTGCTACAGTAGTAACAACTTCCAAGACTCAAATATAAAATAAAGTTGCTGTAGTAAAATAAACACATGGGTTATCTCCCAAGAAGTTCTTTCTTTATAGCCATTAAGATGGACTCAGCAATTTTAATGATGCACTCGCAAGAAATAGTATTTGAAGCAAAAGAGAGCATCAAGAGGCAAATTCAAAACAAATTTAAGTCTAACATGCTTCCTATGCATAGGAATCTTGTAAATAAACAAGTTCATGAAGAGCAAAGTGACAAGCATAGGAAGATAAAACAAGTGTAGCTTCAAAAATTTCAGCATATAGAGAGGCATTTTAGTAACATGAAAATTTCTACAACCATATTTTCCTCTCTCATAATAACTTTCAGTAGTATCATGAGCAAACTCAACAATATAACTATCACATAAAGCATTCTTATCATGAGTCTCATGCATAAAATTATTACTCTCCACATAAGCATAATCAATTTTATTAGTTGTAGTGGGAGCAAATTCAACAAAGTGGCTATCATCAAATATAGGAGGCATATTGTAATCATAAAAGAAAATTTTCTCCTCAATGCTTGGGGGATTAAAAAGATCATGCTCATCAAAGCCAGCTTCCCCAAGCTTAGAATTTTCCATAGCATTAGCAACAATGGTGTTCAAAGCATTCATAGTAATAACATTCCCATTAGCATGCATATAAAGTTCCATGGGTTTTTTAATTCTCTCTTCAAACACATCATGTCCTAATTCAAGATAAAGTTCATAAAGATCTCTCATATTTTTGTTGTTTTCCATTATGCTTAACTAGTGAAATAAAAACATGCATGATATTAAGTAAAGTAAAACAAGTAACTAATTTTTTTTTTGTGTTTTTAATATGGAGAACAAGATAGTAAATAAAGTAAAGCTAGCAACTAATTTTTTTGTGTTTTGATATAATGCAGCAAACAAGAAAGTAAATAAAATAAAAGCAAGACAAAAACAAAGTAAATAGATTGGATTGTGGAGACTCCCCTTGCAGCGTGTCTTGATCTCCCCGGCAACGGCGCCAGAAAAAGTGCTTGATACGCGTACATCACGCGTCCGTTGAGAACCCCAAGAGGAAGGTGTGATGCGTACAGCGGCAAGTTTTCCCTCAGTATGAAACCAAGGTTTATCGAACCAGTAGGAGCCAAGAAGCACGTTGAAGGTTGATGGCGGCGAGATGTAGTGCGGTGCAACACCAGGATTCCGGCGCCAACGTGGAACCCGCACAACACAAACCAAGTACTTTGCCCCAACGAAACAAA
>NC_061514.1:97494558-97509039 GCF_022539505.1 Lolium rigidum | reverse complement strand
GTCCAAACTTTAGCTATATTATCTTCTTTTTCATTTTCTTCTTTTTCCCACCTAGCACGCAATTCGGCCATCAATCTTATATTCTCATTAATTCTAACTTGGATGGCATTTGCTGTAGTAACAATTTTTTATGATGATTTTCATTAGGCATAACTTTCGATTTCAAAAGATCAACATCAGCAGCAAGACTATCGACTTTAGAAGCAAGTATATCAATTTTCCCAAACTTTTCTTCAACAGATTTGTTAAAAGCAGTTTGTGTACTAATAAATTCTTTAAGCATGGCTTCAAGTCCAGGGGGTGAATTCATATTATTGTTGTAAGAATTCCCATAAGAATTACCATAGCCGTTGCCATTATTATAAGGATATGGCCTATAGTTGTTACTAGAATTGTTCCGGTAAGCATTGTTGTTGAAATTATTATTTTTAATGAAGTTCACATCAACATGTTCTTCTTGGGCAACCAATGAAGCTAACGGAACATTGTTAGGATCAACATTAGATCTACCATTCACAAACATAGACATAATAGCATCAATCTTATCACTCAAGGAGGAGGTTTCTTCAACAGAATTTACCTTCTTACCTTGTGGAGCTCTTTCCATGTGCCATTCAGAGTAATTAATCATCATATTATCAAGAAGCTTTGTTGCGGCGCCTAGAGTGATGGACATAAAAGTACCTCCAGCGAGCTGAATCCAATAGGTTCCGTGAAGAAAAATTCAGTCCCGCATAAAAGGTTTGGATGATCATCCAAGTAGTCAGTCCATGGGTTGGGCAATTTTTAACCAGAGATTTCATTCTTTCCCATGCTTGTGCAACATGCTCAGTATCCAATTGTTTAAAATTCATTATGCTACTCCTCAAAGATATAATTTTAGCAGGGGATAATATCTACCAATAAAAGCATCCTTGCATTTAGTCCATGAATCAATACTATTCTTAGGCAGAGATAGCAACCAATCTTTAGCTCTTCCTCTTAATGAGAAAGGGAACAACTTTAATTTTATAATGTCACCATCTACATCTTTATATTTTTGCATTTCACACAATTCAACAAAATTATTGAGATGGGCAGCAAGCATCATCGAACTAACACCAGTAAAATTGCTCTCGCATAACAAGATTCAAGTAAAGCAGGTTTAATTTCAAAGAATTCTGCAGTAGTAGCAGGTGGAGCAATAGGTGTGCATAAGAAATCATTATTATTTGTGGTTGTGAAGTCACACAACTTAGTATTTTCAGGAGTACCCATTTTAGCAACAGTAAATAAAGCAAACTAGATAAAGTAAATGCGAGTAACTAATTTTTTTGTGTTTTTGATATAGCAAACAAGATAGCAAATAAAGTAAAACTAGCAACTAATTTTTTTGTATTTTGATTTTAGTGCAGCAAACAAAGTAGTAAATAAAACTAAGCAAGACAAAAACAAAGTAAAGAGATTGGGATGTGGAGACTCCCCTTGCAGCGTGTCTTGATCTCCCCGGCAACGGCGCCAGAAATTTTGCTTGATGCGCGAAGTTGACTTTATGTCTTTTCATTCAACACGCGTCCGTTGGGAACCCCAAGAGGAAGGTGTGATGCGCACAGCGGCAAGTTTCCCTCAGTAGAAACCAAGGTTTATCGAACCAGTAGGAGTCAAGAAGCGCGTTGAAGGTTGATGGCGGCGAGATGTAGTGCGGCGCAACACCAGGGATTTCGGCGCCAACGTGGAACCTGCACAACACAAACCAAGTACTTTGCCCCAACGAAACAACGAGGTTGTCAATCTCACCGGCTTGCTGTAACAAAGGATTAGATGTATAGTGTGGATGATGATTGTTTGCAGAAAACAGTAGAACGAGTATTGCAGTAGATTGTATTTCAGTATAGAGAATTGGACCGGGGTCCACAGTTCACTAGAGGTGTCTCTCCCATAAGATAAACAGCATGTTGGGTGAACAAATTACAGTTGGGCAATTGACAAATAGAGAGGGCATGACCATGCACATACATATTATGATGAGTATAGTGAGATTTAATTGGGCATTACGACAAAGTACAAAGACCGCTATCCAGCATGCATCTATGCCTAAAAAGTCCACCTTCAGGTTATCATCCGAACCCCCTCCAGTATTAAGTTGCTAACAACAGACAATTGCATTAAGAATTGCGCGTAATGTAATTAATAACTACATCCTCGGACATAGCATCAATGTTTTATCCGTAGTGGCAACAACACATCCATAATCTTAGAGGTTTCTCTCACTCCCCTAGATTCACGGAGACATGAACCCACTATCGAGCATAAATACTCCCTCTTGGAGTTACTAGCATCAACTTGGCCAGAGCATCTACTAATAACGGAGAGCATGCAAGATCATAAACAACACATAGATATAAATTGATAATCAACATAACATGGTATTCTCTATTCATCGGATCCCAACAAACACAACATATAGAATTACAGATAGATGATCTTGATCATGTTCGGCAGCTCACAAGACCCGACAATTAAGCACAATGAGGAGAAGACAACCATCTAGCTACTGCTATGGACCCATAGTCCAGGGGTAGACTACTCACACATCACTCCGGAGGCGACCATGGCGGCGTAGAGTCCTCCCGGGAGATGATTCCCCTCTTCGGCAGGGTGCCGGAGGCGATCTCCCGAATCCCCCGAGATGGGATTGGCGGCGGCGGCGTCTCTCGGAAGGTTTTCCGTATCGTGGCTCTCGGTCATCGGGGGTTTCGCGACGAAGGCTATTTGTAGGCGGAAGGGTAGGTCGGGGCGTCGCGAGGGGCCCAGGAGACAGGTCGGCGCGGCCAAGGGTGGGGCCGCGCCGCCTGCCCTCCTGGCCACCTCGTGGCCCCACTTCGTTGACTCTTCGGTCTTCTGGAAGCTTCGTGGCAAAATAGGACCCTGGGCGTTGATTTCGTCCAATTCCGAGAATATTTCCTTACTAGGATTTCTGAAACCAAAAACAGCAACTGTCACTTCGGCATCTTGTTAATAGGTTAGTTCCAGAAAATGCACGAATATGACATAAAGTGTGCATAAAACATGTAGATATCATCAATAATGTGGCATGGAACATAAGAAATTATCGATACGTCGGAGACGTATCATGCGGCAAGATATTGTAGCGTAGTTAGGTGACTTGTATTCTGGCTTGGACTCTCCATGTAAACCCTAGATCCGTGCGTCTTTATAAGCCGGATCCTGGGAGCCCTAGAGGCACAACCACAACTCATTGTAACAACGCGAAAGCGCCCAGATAATTCCAGACAAGCAGCAGTAGGCCCTATCATCGAGCAGGTGTTGCGAAGCTGGGTAAATCGCGTACCACCGTCCCGAGGACTGTCTGCCCTATGGCGCCTACTTCTTCTCCCCCTTGTGAGGATCCCTCCTCCGAGGTACCGTCGATTAGGCAACGATAGTTGGCGCCCACCGTGGGGCCTACAGCGTCTGAAGGCCGGAACCAGGAGGGTTCTACCTTCGGAGGCATCGGCGACACCATTGCCATGGGGCGCGTCTTGTACGCCGGGAACTTTCCGGTCGTCCCTCAGGACGAGTGCTGGATTCCTGCTAAGCCAAACCCCGTCAAGCTCTCCATCATCCCGATTGGCGGGATACACATCTTCATCAGCGAGACCGTCGATTCCGATGGAAACGCACTGTTAAGTAATGCTGACGTGGCCGCCGCTGAGCAGGACGCAGTCACGAAGATCCGATCTGAGTTGCAGTGACGCTCCCCAACGACAGGAGTTCAAATCCTGCAAGGAACAAATTTCTGGAATTCTCACGCCGAGGTCTCGCTTCTACTATATCTTTTATTGTCTAGTTCCTCCTAGCACTAATTCAGTTTTAGACGAAGTGGGCTTAGTCCAGTAGTTGGGGTCACAGTGGCGCACTCCAACGACCGGAGTTCGATTCCTGTCAGGGACGAATTTCGGAATTGTCACGCCAAGTCCTGCTTCTACTATATCAAAAAGTGTCTAGTTCCTCCTAGACACAGTTTCATTTTTTTATAAATAGAGAGCATCAAGAATTGTTCTTTGTCGACATGACTTCGCTCTGCAGATTACTTTGTCCACGAGAATGGGTTAGCTTTTTTTTCGACAGAGAGCATATATTAATATCGCGAAAATATTATTACACATAGCCTCTGTAACAATGTATTTCCCTAGCGGTATTACGGATGCAAACAATCCAAAAATAATCAGAAGAAGTACAATAAAAGAAAAGTACGCTGCAATGATCTGTTTCTTATAGCAGTCGTACTAACAGCACCAAAACAGCATCAAAAGTTCAGCTTCTCCAAAAACGACGCCTTGAAAAAGGAAACAGTGCACAAGTGTCGTCCTCACCGATCATAGATGTTAGGTTTTACCGTGGAGAAAATCCTCCTCACAAAACAATGTCTTAAACAACATCCAATTAAGACCAGACATTGGATTTTTATCCTGAAAGGTAAAACTCTGAACTTATCCCGTGTTGCCGCCCATGTAGAGACTCTGTAGAATTGCAAGGATATATTGGCAACAGCCCCAAATCATGCGGGTTCTACATTGCCAACTACTTACAATAACTTACATTTTGACAAAATGGCATTACCCATACTCCGCAAGGATCTCCTAAAGGTAGAATGATATGGATATCCTGACCTGGTACACTAGGACAACCATTGATCCGAGGATTAGGTCTAAGGTTGTACCATTATTATATCGTAGTATTATTATTAGGGAATAATGTAGCCAGGTCATGTGGTGGGCCATCTTGGGTTTTTAAGTTGTGTTTGTTTGACTTGGGTCTGTCCAAGTCGAACTAGGTTAGGCCCAATAGGTGGCTGGCCAGCCACCTCTTCCTCATATAAGGAGAGGGCGCGACTAGGTTAGGGTTAGACTTGGTTGAATCTTGTAATCCTGAAGCTCATCACCAGCCCTGCGGGGTTGGCTCCTTGACGGCGTCTCGGATGTTCGTCTAGGTATCTATCAATAAAGATATGAGAGTTCTTGAGTTGTCAAGGGTAATCATGTGTACTTGGGTATCCTTGAATCTGTCAAGGGAGTTCAAGATCTATCGGTACTATGGATCATCAAGGTGCATCGTGAAAGATCAGGAAAATAGTCATCATCATGTGGTATCAGATTGCTGGGTTGATCACGGTGCAGATTGGTTTGTTGCTCGATTGTTTCTGCTCGATTGCTATGGCTACCATTGGGTACATCGCTGCGCTGCCATGATGTTGGTGAAGATCAAGGAGGAGGAAGTGGGCGGCAAGGGAGAGGCAGGAACAATCGCGAGGAGAAAAGTGCTGCAGAATCTCTGCCACGATAAGATTTCGTCGGAATTCTCTACCGCGGCAGGAAAAATCGTGAAAAAGAAAGTCAGATCCATCAGGCGGCCGGCGCCACGACCCGGCCGACTGGTCTCAGCACCGGATGGGCCGGCGCCACGGCTGGCAGATCGGCCAACTGACCGGATTAACCGGTGCCACGGCCGGCTCGATCGGCCGCCAAACCGAGCAGATCGGCCCAAACCGGGCCCAGAACTGGTGTCTACAGGGCCGCTATCCAGGGGCTTCCGCCCAGTCGCCCGGCCAGCCAGGCCGGCGAACCGGGCCCCAGACCGGACGGGCCGGTCCATGGGCCGGCAGAACCGGGGCCCCACACCGGTTGGTCCGGCTCCCAGGCTGGTTGGACCAGACCCCTGGCCGGCTGCTCCAGCGTGCAGTCCGGTAGTACTGGCGTCCAGACCGGCAGCACCGCTTATGCTGCTGATGTTTGTTCGTCGCGGAGTGTATGAAACTTTTTCTTCAAGGAGGAAGACATTGGTGATTCAAAAGAGTGCATACTTAGGTGTTTTCAGCTTATTTGGATCTAAGGCGGACAGGAATTTGTTCCGTTTGTTTTGGATGATATGCATGGTGCGCTTCAGTTGCATTTGGATGGATGCTTGTGTCTTCAATCAGGTTGATGGCGTCGAAGACCAAAGGACGCCAAGGTCAAGTTAAGCTAGTCGAGAGGGAGGATGAGGTGTGGAAGACTGGTGAGGCTTGAGGATGAAGACCGGCGATGTTGCTTATCTGACGCCACCCTTTTTCTAGCATACCCTCACGCGTTGGGGACAACGCTTCTTGAAGAAGGGGAGGATGATATGGATATCCAGGCCTAGTACACTAGGACAACCATTGATACGAGGATTAAGTCTAAGGTTGTACCATTATTGTATCGTAGTATTATTATTAGGGAATAATGTAGCCATGTCATGTGGTGGGCTATCTAGGGTTTTAAGTTGTGTCTGTTTGACTTGGCATGTCCAAGTCGAACTAGGTTAGGCCCAATAGGGGGCTGGCCGGCCACCTCTTCCTCATATAAGGAGAGGGCACGGCTAGGGTTAGGGTTAGCTTTGGTTGAATCTTGTAATCCTGAAGCTCATCACCAGCCCTGCGGGGTTGGCTCCTTGACGGCGTCTCGGACGTTCGTCTAGGTATCTATCAATAAAGATATGAGAGTTCTTGAGTTGTCAAGGGTAATCATGTGTACTTGGGTATCCTTGAATCTGTCAAGGGAGTTCAAGATCTATCGGTACTATGGATCGTCAAGGTGCATCGTGAAAGATCGGGAAAACCGTCCTCATCATAGAATCCTGTAATGATTTGTAGAGGCTGGACATAGTTGTTATAATCTTGATATTGATATACTCCATTTTATTTATTAGAAACATATCAAAGAATGAAAGAGATGGCCAGGTCCATCGAGAAAAACAAACGACCGACCCGGAGGTGCCGGTGGCAAGGCAGTTGTAGGCTGGAGGGGTGGTTCATCCCTATCAGCCGTGCGTTGGGCCTAGGGGAACAACTTGAATGGGGCTGCTCCATGAGATACCAAGAGGGCACCACCTTGACTTCGAACCAGGACTGCATCTCCTGGATCCTAGAACCTCCGGGCAAGTTCTCGGTGAGATCCTTGTATCGCAAGCTTTGCCAGGCACTGACATATGAAGGATTACAGCGAACGGCAAGATTTCGATCCCACTTAAAGTTCGGGTGTTCCTGTGGCAGCTTGTCTGTAAAAGACTCCCCACTAATGGAAACATTCACCACTGGTATGGTCCCTCCACTGGACGATGCGCGCTGTGTGATGAGCATGAGGATATTGATCGTGTGTTCTCCATTTCCTCCCCTTGCCAGGTTTTTTTGAGTGCAGCTAAGAAACTGTTGGATTGCTCCTGGTACCCACATGTTTTGCAGATATTTCTAGGATCCTCCGCAGATGCGTAGGTCAGAACAAGTGAGTGTTCTGGATTTGTTCGATGCTTATGCTAGACCCTCTGGAATATGTGGAATAATTTCACGATTGAAGGGATTTTCCTTTCCAACATGTTGATGCCCTATATAAAATATCAATGTACTTGCAGGTGTGGATTCCAGTAGCTAAGGGACCAATGGCTAAGAGACAGGACCGGGAGGCGATGGAGCCCGCGGGATTCGAGTGCTTCACACCACTGTTCGAGACGCTCCGCCTTAGGAGTTCTCTTGTATCTTGAACCTTTTCGGTTTCTCCCTGTAGGATGTCTTGCGTTCGGCCGCAAACTAGATGTTCCTACTATGTGCTTTCATATTCTTGTATCCGGGTTTTGGGTCTTGCTTTCGCTTATGTTGTAAGACTTTGTGGTTTGTACGTGGACTATGTCGTTGGGCTTCACTAATTTAAACCCCGGTTCTTCTTGAGTCTCCTGTCTAAAAAGAAGGACACGTGTGTCATCATCCACATACTTGAGATTTGGTATGTGCTTGCATTCTCGCTGATAGAAATTTTGTTACACGAAAATGGAACTTCGCACGTGGATTCACTTTGTCGTAGCACCATCTAGCTAGCTTTACATACTATTGAGAACCAATTCGTGATTGTATGGTTAGGAAGGCAGTAGCACCCCAACTCATCAGAGTTCAAATTTCAGGTATAGCACTATGGTGTCTCTTAAAAGATAAATATTTTTCAGTTGGAGGTGACGTTCACTTCGTCAATCTCAACACCCGTTGGATCATCAGTTCTTGAACTCAGACCTTCGAATGTGCTCATACGGTAGGGTGCGCGTGCATTCATAGGATGAGAGTTTCGCAAAAATAAATAAACTTTACATAGTATTGATTGTCGATGAGATTAAAAGAATCTTCCCTTAATCTACTCAAGGCTTTCTTTGTAAGTTAGGAACTGTTAAATAATAAATTTTAAAATATTTTTTTCTTTCACTGAAAAAGTATCTACTCGAGTCATGACACTTAGGTAGATCTCGTGGATCTTAGAGAACTTGTTTCTCTGTTTCAACAAAAAAAAAACTTATTTCTCCTTCCTTCCGTTCAGAAATGAGAAGTCGGAACATCAGCACATAAAGGCGTACGAGTTTCAGATTATTTTTCAGAGCAGAAACAAAGCAAACCCATAATTCCTGTTGAGTAACATATTGTATAGGTATAGGTCCCCGTGATTTCTCAGGGTTGTACCTATAATTGTACATGTGTCCGCCTATATATACATGAACAGTCGGCCTTATTGGTGTTGTGCAATCTCCAATAACTCTTCTACATGGTATCAGAGGCCCTTCGGCCCTGACCTAGCCGCCGCCCCACCTCCCTTGGGCGCCGCCGGCCCCTCTCCCCCTAGCCCTAGCCGCCGCCCCTTCCCCCTTGGGTGCCGCCGGCCTCACCCAACCCTAGCCGCCGCCTTCCCCATCTTGGGCGCCGCCGGCCCCCACCCCAAACCCTAGCCGCTTCCGCCTCCCACCACCACCACCGCTTCTGCCATGACCGGTTTCTCCTCCTCCGGCTCCGACCCCTTCAACTCCTCCCGCTCCGGCAACAGCAACCCCTTCGTCGGCCCCTCCGTCGCCATCATCCGCGACATCCCCATCGCCGAGCGCGTGCCGGTGAAGCTCTCCACCACCGCTGCCAACTTCTTCCCGTGGAAGACCTACTTCGGGCTGCTCTTCCGCGAGTATGATCTCCTCGATCACGTCGACGGCACCATCGACCTCCTCTCCATGCCGCATGACCCCGTGTGGCTCGCGATCGACGCCACCATCATCCGCTGGTTCTACCAGACCGTCTCCAACGACATCTTCCGCACCGTCGTCCGCGACGGCGACTCCGCCCACACGGTCTGGGCTAAGATCACCGGTCTCTTCACCGACAACAAAATCCGGCGAGTCACCTTCCTCCGGCAGGAGTTCTTCGGCACCCACCGAACGACCTCTCTCTCGACGAGTACGCCCTCAAGCCGAAGAGCCTCTCCGACGAGCTCCGTGACTTGGAGTTCCCGATCGATGACAAGATCATGCTCTCCACCCTGTCGGCGGGTCTCGGTGAGGATCTCAGCAACGCCGCCTCCAACCTCACGCTCCTCACCACGCCCACCTTCGAGCAGGTCGTGGCCTACCTGCACCTCGAGGAGCGCCGCCTCAAGCATCTCCGAGCTCGGGCGGCCCACACCACCTTCGTCGCTGGCTTCTCCCGTGGTGCCCAGACTCCCGCGCCCCTGCGCCTCGTCCCATAGGTCCGCCGCCGGGTTTCCCCGCCGCCGGCCAGCCTCCCGGTCAGACCGGACCGTGGACCGGCCAGTCCGGTCACCAGGCCGGCTAGACCGGCCCCTGGACTGGCCACGCCGGCGGCCAGACCGGCCCCTGGACCGGGCAGCCGGCTCCTTCTGGCGGTAGCCGCCGTGGCCGTCGTCGCCATGGCGGTCGCAACTGTGGCGCCAATGCCACCGCCCCCGCGCCTCATCCCCCACAGTACACCGCCCCTCCGCCATGGACTGCCGGTCACAACCCGTGGACCGGGGTTGTTCACACCTACTCCATGCACGTGCCGTGCGCCCCCTACCCGGGCATCATGGGGCCGCGTCCAGCCACCCACCAGGTGTTCTACGCAGCGCCCCAGCCTGCCCCGGCCTACGCCGCCCCCGGGCGTGACCCCGTGGGATCCTGCGCTCCTGACCGCCCTCCAGAGCGCCCCCTCCGCTGGGGCGTATGGTGGCGGTGGCGACTGGTTCATGGACACCGACGCTTCCGCGCATATGGCTGCGCACCCCGATAACCTCTCATTTTCTACACCCGCTTCCACTTCCTCTCGCATCATCATTGGCAACGATCATGCTCTTCCTATTACTCACACTGGTTCTGTCTCTTTTCCTTCCACTTCCACTCCTCTTTCTCTCCATAACGTTCTTGTTTCTCCTGACTTGATTAAAAATCTTGTTTCCGTTAAGTCATTTTTTCGTGATAACCCTGTGATTGTGGAATTTGACGCTTTTGGTTTCTCTGTCAAGGATGGTCGTACCCGGATGCTCCTCCACCGATGTGACATCCCCGGAGATCTCTACCCCGTTGGCGCGGCCTCCACCACCACCGGCCGCCCACTCGCCCTCTCCGCCGGTGTCGATCTTTGGCACGCCCGTCTTGGCCATCCTAGGTCCGCCACTCTGCGTCAAATAATGCAAGGGCTTCTCCTTTACTTGTAATAAAACAGATTCCCACTCTTGTGAAGCATGTCGTCTAGGCAAACATGTTCGCCTTCCATTTAGTTCCTCCTCCACAGTCGCGTCTTTTCCATTTCAACTTATTCATAGTGATATTTGCACCTCGCCGGTTCCGAGTAATTCTGGTTATAATTATTATCTTGTGATTCTTGATGACTACTCGCATTTTGTATGGACTTTTCCCCTTCGCCGTAAATCAGATGTTGCCGCCACCCTCACCACCTTCTTCGCCTTCGTCTCCACTCAGTTCGGTCGCCCCATCCACGCCTTACAAACCGACAACGGCAAGGAGTTCGACAACATCACCATTCGCTCACTTCTCTCCACCCACGGTGCCATCTTCCGCCTCATGTGTCCATACACTTCTTCACATAACGGCCATGCCGAACGGATGCTTTGTACCCTCAATGACTGCGTCCGCACCCTTCTGTTCCACGCCTCCATGCCCCGCGATTCTGGCCGGATGCTCTCGCCACGGCGACTCTCCTCATGAACATCCGTCCGTTTCGTGTGCGTTGGTCCTACACGCCTCATCACCTTCTCTATGGTGCGCCGCCCGCCTATGATGACCTTCGCATCTTCGGCTGCCGGTGTTATCCTAACACTGCTGCCACCGCCGCGCATAAGCTTGCGCCGCGCTCTCTCCCTTGTGTGTTTCTCGGCTACCCCGCCAACACCAAGGGCTACCGCTGTTACGACCCGGTCTCCCATCGTGTCCTCACTTCTCGGCACGTGTACTTTGACAAGTTGGTTTTTCTGTTTCAGCAGGGACTCTTGGCGACACCTCCGACGACGCCCCCGGCGCCCGCCGGCCCTCCTGCGGCCGCGCGCCGACGACTGACCGCGGTGGCGCCCTCTGCGCCGGCCCCGCCTGGTCCCTCGGCGTCTCCATCGCCCGCGGCGCCCCAGTCGCCTGCGACGCCTGAGGCGCCCCATCGCCCCCGTCGCCCGCGGTGTCTCCCTCGGCCGCCTCCTCATCGGCCGCCTCGTCACCCGTCTCGCCGCCCGCCTCGCCGCCCGTCGCTGCGGTCCCTGGGCCCATGCTCATTGATACGTCTCCGACGTATCGATAATTTCTTATGTTCCATGCCACATTATTGATGTTATCTACATGTTTTATGCACACTTTATGTCATATTCGTGCATTTTCTGGAACTAACCTATTAACAAGATGCCGAAGTGCCAATTGCTGTTTTCTCGCTGTTTTTGGTTTCAGAAATCCTAGTAAAGAAATATTCTCGGAATTGGACGAAATCAACGCCCAGGTTCCTATTTTGCCCGGAAGCATCCAGAACACACGAGAACCGCCAGAGAGGGGGCACAGGGCCACCAAACCCTAGGCCGGCGCGGCCAGGGGGGGGGCGCCCCCCTATAGTGTGGCCACCCTGTCAGCCCTCCCGCGCCGCCTCTTCGCCTATTTAAAGCCTCCGTCGCGAAAACCCTGATACGTTCGACGAAACCCACAGAAACCTTCCAGAGCCGCCGCCATCGCGAAGCCAAGATCTGGGGGACAGGAGTCTCTGTTCCGGCACGCCGCCGGAACGGGGAAGTGCCCCCGGAAGGCTCCTCCATCGACACCACCGCCATCTTCATCAACGCTGCTGTCTCCCATGAGGAGGGAGTAGTTCTCCATCGAGGCTCGGGGCTGTACCGGTAGCTATGTGGTTCATCTCTCTCCTATGTGCTTCAATACAATAATCTCATGAGCTGCCTTACATGATTGAGATTCATATGATGATGCTTGTAATCTAGATGTCGTTATGCTAGTCAAGTGAATTTTACTTATGTGATCTCCGGAGACTCCTTGTCCCACGTGTGTAAAGGTGACGAGTGTGTGCACCGTGTGGGTCTCTTAGGCTATATTTCACGAGAATACTTATTCACCTGTTATGAAGAGCATAGTGAAGTGCTTATTTATATCTCTTTATGATTGCAATGTGTTTTGTATCACAATTTATCTATGTGCTTCTCTAGCAATGTTATTAAAGTAGTTTTATTCCTCCTACACGGTGTAATGGTGACAGTGTGTGCATCCGTGTTAGTACTTGGTTTATGCTATGATTATGATCTCTTGTAGATTATGAAGTTAACTATTGCTATGATAGTATTGATGTGTATTATTCCTCCTACATAGCATGAAGGTGACGAGTGTGCATGCTATGTTAGTACTTGGTTTAGTCGAATTGATCTTTCATGCACTCTAAGGTTATTTAAATATGAACATTGAATTGTGGAGCTTGTTAACTCCGGCATTGAGGGTTCGTGTAATCCTACGCAATGTGTTCATCATCCAACAAGAGTGTAGAGTATGCATTATTCTATTCTGTTATGTGATCAATGTTGAGAGTGTCCACTAGTGAAAGTCTAATCCCTAGGCCTTGTTCCTAAATGCTGCTATCGCTGCTTGTTTACTGTTTTACTGCGTTACTACTGCTGCGTTACTACTGCTTGTTTACTGTCCTGGGCAAAGCACTTTTATGGTGCCGTTCCTACTGCTTATTTATACCACCTGTATTTCACTATCTCTTCGCCGAACTAGTGCACCTATTAGGTGTGTTGGGGACACAAGAGACTTCTTGCTTTGTGGTTGCAGGGTTGCATGAGAGGGATATCTTTGACCTCTTCCTCCCTGAGTTCGATAAACCTTGGGTGATCCACTTAAGGGAAACTTGCTGCTATTCTACAAACCTCTGCTCTTGGAGGCCCAACACTGTCTACAGGAAAAGGAGGGGGCGTAGACATCACTCATCCGCGCACGTGCGGGCGTGCGGCGGCCATCTACACGCTACCCCGCCGATCAGTACGTCTGCGCGGCGCTTCGGTCCGCCGCATCTGCCTTCTGGGCCAGCGGCAACAGCGTCCTGCCGCACGACGGCGGAGCTCCTCCCAGCCGCCGACCCGGCCCAGCGCCCAGCCTGCCGCCTGGCCGAACCGGCTCAGCGACCGGCCCGGCGACCGCTCCTTCGCCGGTGCCCACCTCGGCTCGCGCCGCCTTGCGCGACCCGCATTGGCGCGCCGCCATACAGGAGGAGTACGACGTGCTGCAGCGCAATAGTACCTGGGAGCTCGTTCCCCGGCCCCCTCGCGCCAACGTCATCACCGGCAAATGGGTCATCAAGCACAAGCTCAGCTCCGACGGTACTCTCGAGCGCTAAAAGGCGCGTTGGGTCGTGCGCGGCTTTCGGCAGCGCGCTGGCGTCGACTTCACGGATACGTTTGCCCCGGTCGTCAAACCGGGCACGATCCGCACAGTGTTGCACCTCGCCGCCTCTCGCGCGTGGCCGGTGCATCAGATGGATGTCTCCAACGCCTTCCTTCATGGCCATTTGCAGGAGCAGATGTACTGTCAGCAGCCCATTGGCTTCGTCGACACCGAGCGCCCCGATGACGTGTGCTTGCTTTCTCGGTCCCTGGACTGAAGCAGGCGCCCTGCGCCTGGTACCAGCGCATCGCCAGCTTCCTGCATCAGCTTGGCTTCCGCTCCACGCGCTCCGATGCATCGCTGTTTGTCTACCGGACCGGCAATGACATGATATACCTGCTGCTGTACAAAACGACATCATCCTGACGGCCTCCACCGCTGGTCTTCTTCGACAGCTCACTTACAGTCTTCGCGCTGAGTTCGCGTTGAAGGATCTTGGCCCGCTCCACTACTTCCTCGGCATCGAGGTTGTCCGGCGTGCGGACGGGTTCTTTCTTCATCAGCGGAAGTATGCCCATGAGCTTCTCGAGCGTGCAGGGATGCTTAACTGCAACCTGATACATCTCCAACGTATCTATAATTTCTTATATTCCATGCTTGTTTTATGACAATACCTACATTTTTTATACATACTTTATGTCATATTTATGCATTTTCCGGCACTAACCTATTAACAAGATGCCGAAGAGCCAGTTGCTGTTTTCTGCTGTTTTTGGTTTCAAAATCCTAGTAAGGAAATATTCTCGGAATTGGACG
>NC_061514.1:97475857-97494458 GCF_022539505.1 Lolium rigidum | reverse complement strand
CGGATAATAATAAAGGGATTTCTATTTTCGTGCCTAGCCGTTAGTTGTACTCGGTTTTCCCCGGCTCGTTAGTTTTTCCTCGGTTTTCCCCTCCCTCTAGTTTGAAACCCCTCGAAGACGCGGGTTGCCGTCGGGTCGAGAGAGCCTTCACCGTTACCGTGAGGTCGGTTCCTCGGCTGACCGTCTCGTCTTCGACGGGTGGATCCATCTACCGGCGACGCGTGGGCCGTTTTATTTCCCGATTGTATACGCGGTGCTGCCAATGACAAATGGGGCCGCTCTATGGGGCTGCCGCAGCCAATGACCGATGGGTCGTCTATTTATTTATAGAAAATTATATATTGCCGCTCTGTGGGGCCTCGCAGCCAATGACCGTTGTGGTCGTCTATTTTATTTAGAGAATATAATATAGAGCCGCTGCGCAGGGGCCGCCTCAGCCCATGGCACGTGACTATTTTCGCGGCTTAATCTAAAGTGACTCTTATGCTAAACATTGTGCATCCCGACGTTGACCTAGCGGTGGTGGCGAGCATAGCCGTTCGACCATGCCGATATCGGCATCGGCATCGGCATCGTTTGGAGGATGTGGTGCTCGAATAATAGTGGAAATGGGATGTTATTTTTTACATGCATAATATATAGAAAATAGCTAGATCTCTAAATCGATGCATATGAAGCTACATATATATTCTTGGTCATAATCCCCTTAATTATCTAAAGGGGATGGATGCATGGCTTCACGTCGTCGTCGCTTTCATCGTCGGTATCTTCGTCGTACGAGTAGTAGTACCTCCTGCACATTGTTCCGTCGAACACCTTCCACTGTGAGCACATCATCGCCTTCATATTTGAAGTGTACGAACCAGCCGAAATCCACACCGTGCGCGATGGCGAATTTCTCCCGGCCCTTGTCGAGGTACATCCGGACTTGTCGAGTCAAATAGGACCTCCACGGTCCGGAGACGAGGACCGCGATCGGTGCTCGCGAGATACACCTTAGGTGGCTCCTTGCGAGTCAAGATAGTCCGCAAATTTTTTTGGGAGTTCTCCGCAAAGAGATCGAGCGCCGATCGTTTGAAATTAGGGAACCCTTGAAATTAAAGGTTTTTTAGAACATGCCCATAATTAATCACATGCATCATATATGTGGGAACGCGTACGTACCTTCTTGACCAAAGGGTCTTCATAGACGACGATGAAGAACTCCTCTATGATCAATGGCGGTGTTGACGGTGGTGGTGGCAATGATGATGATCCACTTCCCCTTCCCCTTCCCTTCCCCTTCCAGGTCCGCGTCAGGGACGTGGAAGCCATGGCAATGGATAAAGTGTATGTGAACGAAAAGAAGAGAGAGGCGAGAACCTATTGACACAAGGGATGGCCGTGTGGGTGTTTATAAGGGAGAGATGACCGTTGTAGGGTTTACACAATAAAATAAGGAGGAGATGACCGTTGTGGGGGTTTATACACAATAAATTAAGGAGGAGACGGCCAGTTGTGGGGGTATAGTTTATCATTTTACCGTGAAAAGTAATGCCTAAAAGGAAAGTAATGGCTACAAGAAATCGGTGATGGTTTATCGTTTTTGCGTGAAAAGTAATGGGTACAAGAAATGGGTGATGGTGTATCATTTTTTGCGTGAAAAGTAATGGCTACACGAAATGGGTGATGGTGTATCATTTTTGTGCGTGAAAAGTAATGGCTACAACAAATCGGTGATGGTTTATCATTTTTGTGCGTGAAAAGTAATGGCTACAACAAAATCGGTGATGGTTTATCATTTTTTTGCGTGAAAAGTAATGGGTACACGAAATGGGTGATGGTGTATCATTTTTGTGCGTGAAAAGTAATGGCTACAAGAAATCGGTGATGGTTTATCGTTTTTTGCGTGAAAAGTAATGGGTACAAGAAATGGGTGATGGTGTATCATTTTTTGCGTGAAAAGTAATGGCTACACGAAATGGGTGATGGTGTATCATTTTTTGCGTGAAAAGTAATGGCTACACGAAATGGGTGATGGTGTATCATTTTTGTGCGTGAAAAGTAATGGCTACAACAAATCGGTGATGGTTTATCATTTTTGTGCGTGAAAAGTAATGGCTACAACAAAATCGGTGATGGTTTATCATTTTTTGCGTGAAAAGTAATGGGTACACGAAATGGGTGATGGTGTATCATTTTTGTGCGTGAAAAGTAATGGCTACAACAAATCGGTGATGGTTTATCATTTTTTGCGTGAAAAGTAATGCCTAAAAAGAGTTTATAATTTAGCTCGTGAAAAATAATGCGAGAAAACCAAACTTTGCGTGAAGCTAGCAGACGACAGAGAGAGAGAGAGAGGGTGGTGGCCCCGACCGAGGAGAGAGAGATAGGGGTTATCCTGCCGTTAGATCATACGATCAACGGTCGTCGGGCACGATCCGCGTGACATGGGCTAGACCAATCGGGGCAATGTTGGGCGTCCGCGAGAGTTTGTGAAGGGAGAGGGCAAAAGCTGAGTAGTATCAAGAAACCAAGGGCAAGTGAGTAGTAAAACGGAGACTAAGGGATTCAAATATGAGATTTAAAAAATGGAAAATGCGTGTTTTGTACAATGAAACCCATCTTGGCCTACCTCAAACTATTTGCAATACAACTCTACATGAGTGTGAAAATTATGGTCTCATTCAGACAAAGTATGTTTTGGGGAAAGCTGTTTTGGGTAGGGCTTATTATGGAAAACCATGCACCTTCATAGCTACTAGGTGATTTGAGAAGTGGCAATTTGTGGTGAAACTTGATTTATCTACGATTTATCTATGATTTGAGAAGTGGAAATTTGTGGTAAAGACTCCATGAGTAAGTGCCACTCCTTTTCGGAATTTTTTGCACATTAAATAACTCATTTAACTAGTTAATCCCATTTGTTGACTCTCTGTTGACCAGCCACTTGAGGGTAAAGCGAGTATATTGCACTAGCCGAGTATTAGCACTCAAGGTGAAAGCTAGAGCATACAAAAAATGCTAGTATATGACTCGAGGGTATACATGAGTATATCTAAATTTCCGGGGTTAGACTCGAGGACGCGTGTTGCGGTGCAGAAGTGGAAGAAGTGCCATTGTTGACGCGTGTCGCGGTGCGGACGTGGAAGACGTGCCATTGTTGACTCGGGTCGCATTTAGGACGCGTAAGCCCCTCTCTCCCTCCCTCCGCACACGGTACGTCTCATTATCGCTCACGCACGAAACCACCCCTCTCACGTCCCATCAACTTCTCCAAAAAACCCCAACCGCCGTACGAGCCCTCCCCTGCCGGCGATGGAGAAGAAGAATGCGCCGGCGGCCATCGCCCCGAGCCCGTCGCCTCCGGAGCCCGTCGCCGCCGAGCCCGTCGCCGCCGAGCCCGTCGCCTCCGAGGGCGGCGCATCGGCGGCGGCGCATCCAAGCGCGGCGCCTCCGTGAGCTCGGGCCGGTCTCACTGGCCGACGGACCACTTCACAAGATCGGCGAATGCTTATTGGCCAAAGAGGAGTACGTGGACAGCTACTGCGCTATGAGGCAAGTGCTGTAGAAATTGGCGCTCGGGTTTGCACGATCCCGAGCGTGCACACGCACGAATGGATCATGCTACACCACGCCCTTCCACGCGCCGCTGAGTTCACCTTCCTCCATCTCGGCACATCCCGCTACGTCACCATAGATCTATACTGCGGTTCGTGCAAGGTTCAAATTCCTCGGCTTTTCCGTGGCGTCACCATAGATCTTATTTTCAATCTTAGTGCTTGAATGTTATCTTTTCAATATATTTTAGATTCTACTTCCTCGGCTTTTCCCGTGGCGTCATCGTGCTTGCCCGGAAGAACCCACCGCACAAGATACGGTCTGCTGAACCCACTCACAAAGAAATCGAACACGATGTTTGAGGCGCGGATGCCATCTGTTTTTACGAAATCGATCGTCTGTTATCAAATCCCCGACTATGGTCTTCGTTGCCACACGTTACCCGCCGGAAATTGGTTGGGTCGATGAGAGCACTCCAACTAAGGATATAAATGAAGATGGGGATTGGGGAGAAGGAAGATTTTCGATCAAGAACCATGGTTTCCGTTCCATTACCCCGTTCAATGGTGAAGCGTATACGATAGGCTGCGGACAATTTTGAGATCGGAAGAATAGTGTGCACCAATATACGGTTGCGGCAGCGCGCGAGCACTTGTCAAGATGGAGACACTAATTTCATTTCCCGAGAACTTGGACGTCGAAGTTCTACCTTGTGGAGTCGGATGGTGAGAGCTGCTTTGCTTGTGTTGTTGGTCGGCGCGGCTTTGGCGGGCGGACCATTGGTGTACGTGTGGACACTCGGAGCCGCTCTCTCCATCCGGTCACTAACATTGGCGGTAATGCCTTCTTCGTGAATTATATCCGGTGTATCTCCGTCGACACCGAGTGTACCCGACACTTCAACACAGCGGCATCTACTACACGGATTTGGGTTATATCGGAGCGTACTCTCATGATACAAATGCCGGGATGAGTGGCCACTACGTGTGGATAGAATAGGATTCTACGGTTTGAGAAATGAACACGAGGCCATACCGTTTGGAGGATGTATTGGCCTCACACTGCAGACGGAAGGAGTTCAATGAATATTTCCTTGGGGAATTGCACGAATGGAGCGACGGAGAAATATATGAGGAGGAATGAAGAACAAATTCATTCATCCTAATCTTCTTGTTGTCCATACATTGCGTGCGTGATCTTGTATATTTTTGCAGCTTAGTTTGTCGTGAACATTAACAATGTTATTGGCTGCTTTTGGCTGCTGTATGCAGTTTACCTATGTATTATACTTAGTTTTCGATTATCTTCTTTGTGAATTTATCATATAATAGCTTCTAGATTTGCTACTAGATTTGCTGCCATATTGGGCAAAAAACGAGGGCCAAAAGGCATAAATAACCCCGGAGATTTGCTACTAGATTTGCTGCCATATTGAAGAAAGACGGAAATAGAAGCTTCTCTAGATTTGATACTAATTTGGTGAAAAAGACGAGAGAGAGAAAGAGGGGAAAAGGTGCTCTTAAAAATGCCAATTTGGGCCGAGAGAGACAAAACCCGGCTCCTGCTCACGTGCAACCAAACGCTTCTCGTCCTGTCCCACGCGGTCCCTTCTACCAGCCCCACGCGACGCGGCCCCACACGACGCGGCCCCACGGACGACGCGGCGCAACACGTCGGCCACGGAACGTCCAAATAAACGGATTCCTTCCGTCTGAGCTCCTTCTGCGGGTCTTCAGACAAAGGCTAGGGTAAAACTGAGGAAAAACTAAGGGGCTGGGGAAAACTGAGCACAACTAAGGAACCGAGGGCACGAAAATAGAAATCCCAATAATAAAATGGTGTCCAAGTACAAAGCAATCAATAGGCATGTGTTCCAATTATAGTCGTACGTGCTCGCAATGAGAAACTTGCACAACATCTTTTGTCCTACCAGCCGGTGGTAGCCGGGCCTCAAGGAATCTCTGGATATTAAGGTACTCCTTTTAATAGAGCACCGGAGCAAAGCATTAACACTCCATGAACACATGTGATCCTCACATCACTACCATCCCCTCCGGTTGTCCGATTTACGTCACTTCGGGGCCATTGGTTCCGGACGGCGACATGTGTATACAACTTGCGGGTAAGACCATAAACAATGAATATCATGATGAAATAATAACATGTTCAGATCTGAGATCATGGCACTCGGGCCCTAGTGACAAGCATTAAGCATAACAAGTTGCAACAATATCATCAAAGTACCAATTACGGACACTAGGCACTATGCCCTAACAATCTTACACTATTACATGACCAATCTCATCCAATCCCTACCATCCCCTTCAGCCTACGACGGGGAATTACTAACACATGGATGGGGGAAACATGGCTGGTTGATGAAGAGGCGTTGGTGGTGATGGCGGCGATGATCTCCTCCAATTCCCGTCCGGTGGAGTGCCGGAACGGAGACTTCGGCTCCCGAGACGGAGTTTCGCGATGTGGCGGCGTTGCCGGAGGGTTTACGGCGACTTCGACTTCTTTCCGTGCGTTTTTAGGTTGAGGGCGATAAGTAGTCCGAAGGAGGGCGTCGGAGGCCTGTCGAGGGGCCACACGCTAGGGCCGCGCGCCCCCTCCGGGCCGCGCCGCCCTAGGGTGTGGGGCCCTCGGGCCTCCACCGACTTGCCCTTCGGCTCCGTGAGTTTTACGGGAAAATAGGGCCTTGTCAAAATCCCGAGGTTTTTCACGAAAGTTGGGTTTACGCACAAAAACGAGACACCGAACGGTTCTGCAAAACGAGCGTTAGTCCGTGTTAGTTGCATCCAAAGTACACAAATTAGAGGCAAAACAATAGCAAAAGTGTTCGGGAAAGTAGATACGTTTTGGACGTATCAACTCCCCCAAGCTTAGCTTATTGCTTGTCCTCAAGCAATTCGATTAACAAGCGAGCGATAAAAGAACTTTCACGAACACATTTGCTCATATGATGTAAATATTCTCATGCTATGGCTAACACTTAGGCAGTTCATAATAAGATACATGCAAATACGATCATCCAATAGCTATGTCAATCATGGAAAGGTACCAACAATTTTGGTGTTTTCGAATTTGATAACAAGAACAAAAGGAAACAAGCAAACAAAGCAAAATCTTTTTGGGTTTTCTTATAGCAAACTAGCAATAGCAAATAAAGCGAAACAAATGCAAGAAACTAAAGTAAACAAGTGGTGAAGAGAAACAACAGAAATATTTTTGGTCTTTTTGTGTTTTAGGAAAGAAACAAAGCAAAAACAAGAAAATGAAAACTAAAAGAAACACGAGAAAAGCGAGATGGCGAAATACTGCCAAAACTTGACGATGACAGAAATCGATTTTTACAAAAATCTTCGTTGCTCAGCTCGAAAAGTGTTCAACGAATGAAAGTTAGATAACAACCTGGGGAACATGCACAAAAATTGGCAGCTCAAAATAACGTTACTGGCTGTGCGCACGAATTTTTCTAGTAACAGGTCCAGAATCTGTTTTCAGGCAGCACTTCCCCAAATATCATCCCCCTCTCATTAGAAAACCACTCAAAGATACTAAACAAGTGTGTACAAGTATCCAGCAACCATAATATGCAAAGAATGAGTGATGCCGGTATACCTCCCCCCAAGCTTAGGCTTTTGGCCTAAGTGGAGATCAACCCCAACGAGGGTCTGGGTTCCATGCCGGGGTGGATCGTACATGGAGTAGTCATAATAAGGTGCGATGCGAGAAGAAAAGCGTGGAGGCTCCTCATGCCCAACTTGTTGATGCGAAGAGCTTGCTGCATCGATGATGAGTCGAGGTGTTCCTCGACCTCATCCGTGTTGTCTCTTGCACGATGGCCATCTCTCTCTATGTATGCCTTCGGTTCCCCTTCCGTGATTGACCAATCCTCCACGGTATCAAGGTTAAACGGAAGCGAGGTGCGGGCAATCCTACTAATTTTTCAATTTTCTTAGTTATTGTCCAGGATTTCTTGTAAAATGTTATTACGTAAAACAGGTTGCTCAAATTAGACGAATCGAAACAAATTCATGCTTAATCATGGAGACTATGTCAAGTTTCTCTATGGGGAGTTGAATATCAAGATGGTGAGGTTCTACATTATGCATAGCTAATAAGCGAGAGGCGATGAGTCCTCCACAAATTCCTCCCTTCTCACGGTTAGTAGCAAGTCTGTTGGCTATCAAAGCACCCAAGTTATAAGTCCTATTACCTTGTAATGCAGCGACTAGAAAGGCTAGATCCTGGATAGATACTTTACTTCCATTCTTTCTTGCTAGAACGCACTTGGTAATGAAATAAGCAAAGTAACGAATAGTCTGGGAAATGAATGCTACTGATTTTACCACCATCCTGCGAGAAGCTTCTTCCATGACAAATCATCTTGAAGAGGTCCAAGAACTCTTGCGGCGATCCCTTTATCTTCTCGCATGATCCCCACCTGCGGCACTCCGATTGCTTGCACAAAAATCATTGAATGGCAAGTTGACGGTTTATTATAAATTTTGTGCTTGAACCATGGGGTTAGATCGTGACCAATTGAATTTAAAATCTTGCACTATCGACATAGTCAGTTTTGCATATTGGCATGGTTCACCATCAACAAAATCATCCAACCTGCCACGAGAGATTAAACTTTGAACGTCACGCAAGATCCTTGCACTTCTCATAAAATCCACGCACGGATAGTAAGTGGGATATACTCCTTCTTCTCGGTGAACTCTCATGACTGTTGCACCTCCAATTCTTGTTGGTTAAGTTGGTGCCTACTCCCTTCCATTTTCTGAAATTTTTCAACAAACAATATAAAACTTGATTTGGTGACATATAATTGAGGGAAACTACCATAGGAACTTGCTAGAGTACTAATCATGCATCAAAACTAGTTTCTACCACTTAGAACAAGCATGCAAGCTCACTAAACATGTTACCTACAGCGACAAAATATGCAAGATATACTCCACCAAACAAAATTCTACTTGGATAATCGAAGGAGTCACATACAGAAGAGCAAATGTGCCAAATCTCAGACAGAAATCTGGGCTGAGCAAAGAGATCGAGAAATCTAGAGCTCTTGAGCAAAAACACGAGTGAGAGGAAGCTGGTGTTGATTTTTTCGGGAGAGAGAAGAGTGTGGGAGGAAGAGATGCTAAAGTGGGGTAAAGGGGGGCCCACACACCAGGGTGGCGCGCCCCCCTGTCGGCGCGCGCCGGCATGTGGGGTGCCACTACGGGGTGCCCCTAGTCATCCCGAGGTGCTCCCGAGTGCCTCGTCGAAAAATAGGACCAACGGTGTAATTTTTGCGAATTTTTGAAAACTTTGAAAAATGCACATTTACAGGTATTAAGTTTATTATTGCTTGGCCGGGAAATTTTTGAAATCTCTAATCAACTAAGGAACTTTGCAAAATAAAAGTGCTACATCAACTAGAGCAAGTGGAGGAAGAAAGAGATGTTGTTTACCTCCTCTATGCATATAAAAAGTATTTGTTAACAAGGTTGATCAAGTCTTGCCACCAAATAAATTTTACATAGCATAAGAAGAAATAAAATTCAAATCAATCATGTTACCTTGAATTGTATTGATATGGATCCAATCACAAGAGTTTGATATTCTTCTTTAGGCTCATATATAGGACAATATTTAGGCACAGTTTTGTTAATTACAGAGGCATATTTAGGCAGGTTTGGGTCATTTTTGGCCAAAATTTTGTCTAGTTTTTTCTGAATAAATAGGACCAACGGAATATTTGTTCAGAAATTAAAAAGTAAAGGAAATGCCTACGAAAAGTTCAAAGTTTAAAGTTTAAAATTCACGGTTTCAGCTGCAAATAGCAATGATATGTGCATTTATCTCTATTTACGCCCAACGGTGATATAGTTTTATTTGCATTAACGAGTTGCATGTTTTAATTCGGACCAACATTGGATTATAATTTGCAATTGTCATGTTATCACTTCTTTGTGGTTTTCGGGAGGGTTCTACTTAATGAGGCTGCATCAAGGATGTTCCCACCCCTAGAGGGGATAACTACACGAGAATGGAGGAAGAAGGTGGATTTCGCCTTCGTACGTATTTGAGTGGACTAGGGTGGTTGACACACCGCAGCCCATCAAGCCTGCGGCCCGTCAGAGGCGGCGGGGATGCGATGATGCATGGGCTAAAAAGAAAAGGGACCATGCTACTGTGGAGATGTCCTACACCCTAGAGAACAGAAAGTGGCAGACTGCCAACAAAAAGTGCATGTCATTTATAAAGAATACAATTGAGAACGCCATCGTGGGCTCAATTACAGAGTGTGCTTCCGGCAGGGAGTACCTAGAAAAGATAAAGAGCCAGTTCTACGGTTCTTCAAAGACATATGCAACCCAGTTGTTGAAGCGGTGGTGACGGAAAAAGTATGCTTGGAGGTGCACATGGCATCGGGGAGCACATCCTCGGGATGAGCAACACAGGCTGCAAAGCTGAAGCCCATGGATGCTGACACTGGAGGCTGAAGCACTGCTACGGTTCACTTGGTGATGGCTTCATTGCCACAACAGTTTGACAACTTTGTCATCAATTACAACATGAGCCCCGAGAAATGGGACATTGAAAAGACCATTGTCATGTGTGTGCAAGAGGAGGACAGACTCAAGGCACAAAATGGAGGTACCATCAATTATGTGAAGGACAATAAGAAAAGGCCCTTCACACCAAGCAACAATGGTTCTCCTTCAAAGCCATATGCAAAATCCCCAATGCAGCATCATCGAAGTTCCGGCCACGAGGCAAGCGCCGAGTGAACAAAGATCGAGTGCCTTCACTATCGGAAAAGCTGGGCACTACAAGAAGACGCCAGATTGGCTGAAAGAATTAATGGCAAAGAAAGGTAACAATTTAGTTTCCTTTGTAAATGAATCCTTGTATACACGAGTTTCGAAATCTACTTGGTGGATTGATCTGCAGCTTGTTCATGTTGCAAATTCTTTACGGGGATTCCATTCGACGAGGACTATGAAAAGAGGCGAAGGATGCGTTTAAGTCGCGAATGGAATTCAAGCAGAATTTGAAGCTGTTGGCGACGTCCTCTTGGAGCTAGCTGATGGCTTGACTATTCTGCTTAGAGATGTCTTATTTGTTCCTTCCATACATAGAAATTTAATAAGTGTATCGCACTTAGATAAAGACAGTTATCAATGTTATTTTGGACATGGCAAATGTGCCATATGGTGTAATAATTCTTACGTTGGGGTGGCTATACTCCATGATGAGCTTTATTTATTGTCTTTGCGTGAAAAAGTATTGTCTGTGTGTAAAGTGAATGAACAAATACCCTCGTCTGAAAAAAGAAGGAAAGAAAAGAAAAAGAACTGATGAATCATCGAAATTATGGCACTGTCGCCTAGGCCATATTTCGAGGGGGAGAATAGAAAGACTCGTTAAAAATGATATTCTTCCTACATTAGAATTCTCAGACATAGAACAGTGCATCGATTGCATTAAAGGAAAATTTGTAAAGCAAATTAAAAAGGGTGCAAATCGAAGCACAGCAACACTAGAAATAATTCACACCGATATATGTGGACCATTTCCTGTGAAAAGCGTGGATGGCTATGATTCGTTCATAATATTCACGGATGATTACTCCCGATATGGTTATATTTATCCAATAAAAGAAAGAACAGAAGCGTTGGATAAATTCAGAATATTCAAAGCTGAAGTTGAAAATCAGCATGATAAAAGAATAAAGATAGTCGAGGTACGATCGTGGAGGGGAGTACTACGGTCGACATACTCCATATGGCCAAGTCCCAGGACCTTTTGCAAGGTTTCTACGGGAGGCTGGAATAGTCGCCCGATACTCGATGCCGGGCGAACCTCGGCGAATGGGAGTAGGCGAAAGGCGCAACCGTACCCTTATGGATATGGTGCGCGGTATGATGAGCTATTCCATCCTACCATTGGGATTGTGGATTGAGGCGTTAAAAACCTCTATTCACATTCTAAACAGGTACCAAGCAAATCGGTGCCCAAAACGACGTATGAGCTATGGACGAGGGAGAGTGCCTTCTCTAAACCACACGAAAGTGGGGGAGCCCTGCTTGAGGCCAAAGTATTCAATCCAAATATCGCAAAGTTAGATACCAAAACAGTCGAGCTGCCATTTTATTGGCTATCCTGAAAAGTCAAAAGGTTATCGTTTCTCTTGTCCGAGAAAAATACACAAAGTTTGCGGAAACGAGACATCTCTGTCTTCTTAGAAGACAAAATGATGAGGGGAGCATGGTAGCTCGGAAAATTGATCTTGAGGAGAAGAGGGTGCATGCACCTAATCCAGATGACTCATGAGCCATTTTTGCGCTACCATGTGCACATATGCAGATGATCCCTGCGATTGTGGTGCAAGCGCTCGTTGTGACTCCACCCATAACAACGGCTGAGTGAAAATTCGGAACCTGTCCGTCGGGAGCCGAATGAAACATTTGTTGAGCATGAAAGGGAGCAACAACAGCCACCTCCGAGAAGCTGAGCCACAAGTTGAGGAACGAGAATGCTCAAGAGAATGTGGCCCCTAGAAGGTCTACAAGAGCTAGAAAATCAGCCATTTCGACTCGATTACAAAGTTTACAACACAGAAACGAGTTCATATGGAAGGTGATCCCACTTCATATGAAGAAGCCATGAGAAGCCCGGATTCATCAAAGTGGGTGGAGGCCATGGAAGACGAAATGAGATCGATGAGTGTCGATACGTCCCAAACGTATCTATAATTTCTTATGTTCCATGCTACTTTTATGATGATACTCACATGTTTTATACACATTATATGTCATATTTATGCATTTTCCGGCACTAACCTATTGACGAGATGCCGAAGAGCCGGTTGTTGTTTTACTGCTGTTTTTGGTTTCGGAAATCCTAGTAAGGAAATATTCTCGGAATTGGACGAAATCAACGCCCGGGGGCCTATTTTTCCACGAAGCTTCCGGAAGACCGGAGGACTTACGAAGTGGGGCCACGAGGCGCCGCCACAACAGGGCGGCGCGGCCCGAGGTGCTGACCGCGCGGCCACGGCGTGTGGGGCCCTCGTGTGGCCCCCGACCTGCCCTTCCGCCTACTTAAAGCCTCGCGTCGCGAAACCCCCGATGCACGAGAGCCACGATACGGAAAACCTTCCGGAGACGCCGCCGCCGCCAATCCCATCTCGGGGGATTCGGGAGATCGCCTCCGGCACCTCGCTGGGAGAGGGGAATCATCTCCCGGAGGTCTCTTCATCGCCATGATCGCCTCCGGATCGATGTGTGAGTAGTCCACCCCTGGACTATGGGTCCATAGCAGTAGCTAGATGGTTGTCTTCTCCTCATTGTGCTATCATGTTAGATCTTGTGAGCTGCCTATCATGATCAAGATCATCTTATTTGTAATCCTTCATGTTGTGTTTGTTGGGATCCGATGAATATTGAATACTATGTCAAGTTGATTATCAATCTATCATATATGTTATTTATGTTCTTGCATGCTCTCCGTTGCTAGTAGAGGCTCTGGCCAAGTTGATACTTGTGACTCCAAGAGGGAGTATTTATGCTCGATAGTGGGTTCATGCCTCCATTAAATGCAGGACGAGTGACGAGAAAGTTCTAAGGTTGTGGATGTCTTGTTGCCACTAGGGATAAAACATCGATGCTTTGTCTAAGGATATTTGTGTTGATTACATTATGCACCATACTTAATGCAATTGTCTGTTGTTTACAACTTAATGCTTTGGAGGGTTCGAGATGATAACATCGAAAGTGGACTTTTTAGGCATAGATGCATGCTTGGATAGCGGTCTATGTACTTTGTCGTAATGCCACTGATTAAATCTCATAGTACTCATCATGATATATGTATGTGCATTGTTATGCCTTGTTTATTTGTCAATTGCCCAAGCTGTAATTTGTTCACCCAACATACGCTATCTTATGGGAGAGACACAACTAGTGATCCGTGGACCCCGGTCCTATTCTTTACATACGAAATACAATCTCATCGCAATTGTTCTTTACTTGTTCTTTGCAAACAACCATCATCATCCACACTATACATCTAATCCTTTGTTTACAACAAGCAGGTGGGATTGACAACCTCACTCAGTTACGTTGGGGCAAAGTACGCGTGATTGTGTTGTGCGGGTTCCACGTTGGCGCCGGAATCTCCGGTGTTGCGCCGCACTACACTCCGCCACCAACAACCTTCAACGTGCTTCTTGGCTCCTACTTGGTTCGATAACCTTGGTTTCTTGCGAGGGAAAACTTGCTGCTTGTGCGCATCACACCTTCCTCTTGGGGTTCCCAACGGACGTGTCAACTACACGCCATCAAGCATTTTTTACGGCGCCGTTGCGGGGAGATCAAGACACGCTTTGCAAGGGAGTCTCCCACTTCCAATCTCTTTACTTTGTTTTTGTCTTGCTTTGTTTTACTTTATTTCTTGCTTTGTTTGCTGCACTTAAACAAAACACAAAAAAATTAGTTGCTAGTTTTACTTTATTTACTGTCTTGTTCTCCATATTAAAAACACACAAAAAAATTAGTTACTTGCATTTACTTTATTTAGTTTATTTTATTTACTACTGCCAAAATGGGTACTGTTGAGAATACTAAGTTGTGTGACTTCACTAGCACAAATAATAATGATTTCCTATGCACACCTATTGCTCCACCTGCTACTACGGCGAGAATTCTTTGAAATTAAACACTGCTTTCTTGAATCTTGTTATGAGAGAGCAATTTTACGGTGTTAGTTACGATGATCTTGCTTGCCCATCTTAATAATTTTGTTGAACTATGTGAAATGCAAAAGTATAAGGATGTAGATGGTGACATAATAAAATTAAAATTGTTTCCTTTCTCCTTAAGAGGAAGAGCTAAAGATTGGTTGCTATCTCTGCCTAGAAATAGTATTGATTCATGGACTAAATGTAAAGATGCTTTTATTGGTAGATATTATCCTCCCGCTAAAATTATATCTTTGAGAAGTAGCGTAATGAATTTTAAGCAATTAGATAATGAACATGTTGCTCAAGCATGGGAGAGAATGAAATCTTTGGTGAAGAACTGCCCTACCCATGGACTGACTACTTGGATGATCATCCAAACCTTCTATGCAGGAATGAATTTTTCTTCGCGGAACCAATTGGATTCAGCTGCTGGAGGTACCTTTATGTCCATTACTTTGGGGCGGCAACAAAGCTTCTTGATGATATGATGATAAATTACTACGAATGGCACACGGAAAGAGCTCCACAAGGTAAGAAGGTAAATTCGTTGAAGAAGCCTCCTCCTTGAGTGATAAGATTGATGCTATTATGTCTATGCTTGTGAATGGTAGATCTAATATTGATCCTAATAATGTTCCTTTAGCTTCATTGGTTGCCCAAGAAGAACATGTTGATGTGAACTTCATTAAAAGTAATAATTTCAACAACAATGCTTATAGGAATAATTCTGGTAACAACTATAGGCCATATCCTTCTGCTAATAGTAATGGGTATGGTAATTCTTATGGGAATTCTTACAACAATAATAGGAGTGTACCCCTTGGTCTTGAAGCCATGCTTAAAGAATTTATTAGTACACAAACTGCTTTTAACAAATCTGTTGAGGAAAAGCTTGATAAAATTGATATTCTTGCTTCTAAGGTTGATAGTCTTGCCTCTGATGTTGATCTTTTAAAATTGAAAGTTATGCCTAATAAGGATATTGATAATAAGATTGTCACTACAGCAAATGCCATCCAAGTTCGAATTAATGAGAATATTAGATTGATGGTTGAATTGCATGCTAGGTGGGAAAGAGAAGAAAATGAAAAACTTGCTAAAGAGAATAATGTAGCTAAAGTTTGGACTATTACCACCACTAGTAATGTTAATGATTCACATGTTGCTACACCTCCTACTATCAATGTTAAAATAATTGGTGTTGGCAATGTTACTACTCCTAGTGCAAAGCGTGCAAAATTGCACTGAACTGCTAAAAGCTATCGAAATTTACACAACTGCTGAAATTTTTCAAAATATTGGGGACAATGATCCCATTGCTGTAGATCATAATGGTTTAGACTTTGATGATTGTCACATCTCTGAAGTTATAAAGTTCTTACAAAAGCTTGCTAAAAGTCTCAATGCTAGTGCTATAAATTTGGCCTTTACAAAACATATTACAAATGCTCTCATAAAAGCTAGAGAAGAGAAACTAAAACTTGAAACCTCTATTCCTAGGAAGTTGGAAGATGGTTGGGAGCCCATCATTAAGATGAGGGTCAATGATTTTGATTGTAATGCTTTATGTGATCTTGGTGCAAGTATTTACTGTTATGCCTAAGAAAATTTATGATATGCTTGACTTGCCACCATTGAAGAATTGTTATTTGGATGTTAATCTTGTTGATAATGCTATAAAGAAACCTTTGGGGAGGATTGATAATGTTCGTATTATGGTTAACAATAACCTTGTCCCCGTTGATTTTGTTGTCTTGGATATTGAATGCAATGCATCTTGCCCCATTATATTGGGAAGACCTTTTCTTCGAACTGTTGGTGCTACCATTGATATGAAGGAAGGTAATATTAAATATCAATTTCCTCTCAAGAAAGGTATGGAACACTTCCCTAGAAAGAGAATGAAGTTACCTTATGATTCTATTATTAGAACAACTTATGATGTTGATGCTTCATCTCTTGACAATACTTGATACACACTTTTACGCGCCTAGGCGAAGGCGTTAAAAAGCGATTATGGGAGACAACCCATTATTTTACTTCTGCACTTTATTTTATATTTGAGTCTTGGAAGTTGTTTACTACTGTAGCAACCTCTCCTTATCTTTATTTTATTGCATTGTTGTGCCAAGTAAAGCCGAGTACTAGATTTGGATTCGTTTGCGCGAAGCAGATTTCTTCTTTGTCATGAATTCCGACCTGCCTCTCTGTAGGTAGCTCAGAAAAATCTGCCAATTTACGTGCGTGATCCTCAGATATGTACGCAGCTTTCATTCAATTTGGGCATTTTCATTTGAGCAAATCTGGTGCCTCAATAAAATCCGTCTTTACGGACTGTTCTGTTTTGACAGATTCTGCCTTTTATTTCGCATTGCCTGTTTTGCTATGTTGGATGGATTTCTTTGTTCCATTAACGTTCAGTAGCTTTGTGCAATGTCCAGAAGTGTTAAGAATGATTATGTCACCTCTGAATATATGAATTATGCACTAACCCTCTAATGAGTTTGTTTTGAGTTTGGTGTGGAGGAAGTTTTCAAGGGTCAAGAGAGGAGGATGATACAATATGATCAAGAAGAGTGAAAAGTCAAAGCTTGGAGATGCCCCAGTGGTTCATACCGCATATTTTAAGAAGACTCGAGCGTCTAAGCTTGGGGATTCCCAAGGCATCCCTTCTTCATCGACAACTTATCGGGTTCCTCTAGTGAAACTATATTTTTATTCCGTCACATCTTATGTGCTTTACTTGGAGCGTCCGTTTGTTTTTATTTTTATTTTGTTTGAATAAAATCGGATCCTAGCATTCTTTGTTTGGGAGAGAGACACGCTCCTTCTGTTTCGTATGAACACATATGTTCTTAGCTTCATCTTTAATGTTCATTGCGAAAGTTGGACTATTTCATTCATTGTTATATGGTTGGAAACGGAAAATGCCGCATGTGGTAAATGGTTTAATGTCTTGAATAATGTGATACTTGGCAATTGTTGTGCTCATATAGATCATGTTTAAGCTCTTGCATCATGTACCTTGTACTCATTAATGAATAACTACATAGAGCTTGTAAAAATTTGGGTTGCATGATTGATCTCTAGAGTCTAGATATTTTCTGGTTAAGGTGTTTGAACAACAAGGAGACAATGTAAAGTATTATAATAGTTACAATATGTTCATATGTGAGCTTTGCTGCACCTTTTATACTTGAGTTTGCTTCAAACAACCTTGCTATCCTAGCCTTGTATTGAGAGGAATTCTTCTCGTGCATCCAAATCCTTGAGCCAATAACCATGCCATTTGTGTCCACCATACCTACCTACCACATGGTATTTCTCCGCCATTCCAAAGTAAATTACTTGAGTGCTACCTTTAAAATTTATATTCTTTGCCTTTGCAATATATAGCTCATGGGACAAATAGCTTAAAAACTATTGTGGTGAAGAATATGTACTTATGTGTCTTATTTCTTAATAAGTTGCTTGTTGAGCGGTAACCATGTTTTCTGGGGACACCATCAACTCTTTTACCTTTGTTGAATATCATGTGAGTTGCTATGCATGTTCGTCTTGTCTGAAGTAAGGGAAGTTCTCACAATCAAATGGTTTGAGTATGCATAATGTTAGAGAAGAACATTGGGCCGCTAACTAAAGCCATGATTCATGGTGGAAGTTTCAGTGTGGACAGCTAATCCTCAATCTCTTATGAGAATATTAAGCAGTTGTTGAATGCTTATGCATTAAAGAGGAGTCCATTATCCATTGTCTATGTTGTCCCGGTATGGATGTCTAAGTTGAGAATAATCAAAGCGAGAAATCCAATGCGAGCTTTCTCCTTAGACCTTTGTACGAGCGGCATAGAGGTACCCCTTTGTGACACTTGGTTGAAACATATGCTATGCAATGATAATCCGTGTTAATCCAAGCTAATTAGGACAAGGTGCGAGCACTATTAGTATACTATGCATGAGGCTTGCAACTTATAAGATATCTTATACATAACACATATGCTTTATTACTACCGTTGATAAAATTGTTTCTTGTTTTCAAATGAAAAGCTCTAGCACAAATATAGTAATCAATGCTTCCCTATGCGAAGGGCCTATCTTTTACTTTATTGTTGAGTCAGTTTACCTATTCTTTCTATCTTAGAAGCAAACACTTGTACCAAGCTCGTGTGCATTGATTCTTACATGTTTACTTATTGCACTTGTTATATTGCTTTATGTTGACAATTATCCATGAGATATACATGTTGAAGTTGAAAGCAACCGCTGAAACTTTATCTTCCTTTGTGTTGCTTCAATACCTTTACTTTGAACT
>NC_061514.1:97452229-97475757 GCF_022539505.1 Lolium rigidum | reverse complement strand
ACCCGCTCTCACGGCGTCGGGTGGAAGGGGTTCTCACCGAAGGCGCGCTCGATGGAGTGGACCTGTCCGCCCCGTCGAAGAACGCACCGTGTCGGCGTCAGGAGATCAACTTCATGGTGGCTCATTCGCTGCACCGCCACTCTGAGAGCCTGGTGAACACTTTGGAGCGTGTCGCTCTGCGCGTGATCCAGGAAATCATGAGCCATCAGTATTCTCCGTCGGGACCGGCTCTGGGGACTTACAAAGGGGAGATGCCACTCCACTCCCGTCCTCCGCTGCCGTTCGCGTTGGCAGCACCAGAAGTGCCGAACTCATCGGCATACGTCGTCTACAAGATTGGTGGTGACCCTAGTGACTACCAATTCCTACCCGAGGCGCCCAAGGGGATCCCGCACGGATACACGTGCGCATACGTGCCGACAGCCAGCACTCGGGCACTCTCGAACCGAGCCGCAACGCAGGGGACTCCGGAACGGCGGGAGGAACATCGGGAGCGGATCTTGAGAAGCAAACGCGGTTAGCTAAGTACACCACTCCGACAAACCTCCGGAGCTCAGCTCCTGCAGCTTGGCTCGGAACCGGAAAAGCAAGCATGGGCTGGCTAAGTATGCCACCCGGCGAATCTTCGGGGTTCGACACCTTCAGCCATCACCGCGGATCAGATTTGTACAATTCGAAAGATCGGTTCGGCATGATGCCGAAAAGGAAGACGTTCGGCTATACCAAGCCGTACCCCAACGAGTACGAATTGATCCCGCTACCACCCAAATATCGGCTCCCGGACTTCACAAAGTTTAGTGGATCGGATGGTTCCAGCTCCATCGAGCATGTGAGCCGATATTTGGCGCAGCCGGGCACGATCTCAGCATCGGACGAGCTGCGTGTGAGGTTCTTCACACGAGTCCCTCACAGGATCGGCTTTCGGGTGGTACACATCATCGCCACCGAACTCAATCCGGACTTGGAAGCAGCTTGGAAGAGCAGTTCCATGAGCGAGTATCACTCGGAGGCTTCCGAGGCCGGCATTGCCGATCTAGCACAAGTACGACGAGACGCGGGGAAACAAGTGTCGGAATACATCCAGCGCTTCGGGACCGTGAGGAACCGATGCTATTCGGTTCACGTAAGTGAAAAAGAAGCGATCGAGTTGGCGGTGGTGGGTCTCTCATCATCGATCAAGGACGTGGCCTCCCAAGCGAGACTACCCTTCATTGGCGCACATGGTGCGAAGCCGTCGGCATATGAACAGCGCCACCCGGATGTTTACCGGGACAAATTCAAGCGTGCGGTGGTCCTGGTTGAGGCGTGACGAGGATGAAGGTGCTTGCGGGAGATCGAGAGGTAGCAAGTGGCTGAATGGACTCGGGCGGCAGGCCCCGTGTCCCGCAAATGGGTCAAGCCACAAGGTCCTCCAAAAGGGTTCGACTTCGACGTGACCAAAGCCGAGCGGATTTTCAATCTCTTACTCACGGAGAAGCATATAAAGGTACCCGAAGGCCACAAGATCCCCACGGTGCAAGAGCTGAACGGAAAGCCATACTGCAAGTGGCATAACACGTTCACCCACACCACTAACGACCGCAGGGTGTGGCGTCGGCGGATCCAAATGGCGATAGAAAAAGGACGGCTAATTTTCAACCGAGTACGCCATGAAGGTCGACACACACCCCTTCCCCGCCGTTAACATGGTGGAGTGTACTTACCATGGAGGGTGCCAGCCAGATTTCTCGTGCAATATCAACATGGTGGGACCCGGGCACCACTCGGTAAGGACGGAGATGAGGGCAGGCTGCTCTCATAGCAAATACACGAGAGGAAGCCGCTCCACGCGATCGGCTCCGCCACGACGGCAAGCGCTACGTCACGAGAGGAGAAGTGAAGAACATAAGATATCAGCGACCTCTCTCTGATCACCTCCTCAACAAGTATGTGAGTCAGTATGACCAACGCCGACGATACAATGACGATGATGAAAAGGATCGTCTGGCTAGGGACGAAAGGAGACGTCGTCGGCATGATCACGACGAGGAGCGATATGAGCGCCACGCCAAGGAAAAGTCGAGGGAGCAAGATGACGTGGATAGGCACTGGGACTGCCCCTTCTTCAGACACTGCTGGGATTCAGGAATGAGCCGATTGCCAACAATCGGCAATTGCCCGAGAATGTAAACAAAGGAAGAAGGATGCGGCTAACGTGTCCGTGTTCAAACGTCTAGGGCCTCTCCCGCCTCGGAACAAGCATGCTGAGTCCGCTCGGGTGGAAGATCTCGAGGAACTAGAGGACGATGATGAAGAAGACAAATATCATCGGCCAAGGTGGTGCCCTGATGGGCTCAGCCGTTCCCAGAAGCGAAGGGTTCAGCGTCTACGTGGGTTGGAAGAAGCTGAAAGGTTATACCTGCACACGTTGAGGAAGGCACGGCCTGATCTGGCCGCCAAAATTCAGCGAACCCTGGACGAAGAAGGTCGGCCACAAAGGAAAGAGTGGCTCCCCAAGCAAAGGAAAGCCGATGATGAGACATCGGCTGGCACAAACATGGTCTCCATCCTTCCAACGGAGTTTAGTGCTCCAGGATTGGACGACTGCGAGCGCATCGACGTAACAAAGAACGGGGTTAGGTTGGTTTTATCCACCGGCCTGACCGTGTAACAAGAGCAACGTCGATGGACAAACGTGGCGATGCCGATCCAGGAGATCGGCCCCAAGGATTTATGGAGGAACATTATAGAACCTTCATTGAGCAATTCAACGTGGAGGCCGATTCCAGCAATCGGCCAAAATTATCCTCACTGTACATTCTACCTGGGTTCAACATTCGATCCAACAGGGAATACCTGAAGAGCCGATACCATCAAGTCCCTTGAAAGAATCGGCTCGGGGGGCACCTAGGTGGATAAAACACGAGGATATGAAGTAGGAGTGTCTTTCAAATGCCCAGCAGCCCAAGATATTCTTTGATGATGGGTATTGAAGTATGGGGGCCGATACATAAATCGGCCGAAAAATTCGAAAATTTTTAAGCACAGCCGATGCGCAGACATCGACTTAAGGATAGAAAGCCGATGCATGGCCATCGACTCAAGAGCAGAGATTCGATGCCTTCTTGCAAAAACTCGAGTCCGCAAGTTGGAGGGATCATGACCCTGACCAATGCCAAGAGCAGCCTGGACGTACAGATCAGGTTAAGGATGGGTTGCACCAAATCCGCCGAAGGAAAGGAGCCGATCTGACCAGCAAGGCGCAAGAAGTGGACTGAAGAAACTCGGGGGGCAGCTCACCCTAAAGGTTCTCTGCTCTTGGGGAGCCGATTTTGTTGAAATCGGCTGTCTCTGCATCGTGACTTGGAAACCGACGGTGACACGTTTGGTTGGCCCGCTGCTGTTCTCGCCTTGATGGAGGCTCGGGGGGCAACTGACTGCGTAGATATTCTGTTCTTAAGAAGCCGATTGAGATTTCATCGGATGGCCCTCCATCATAACCCTTTTCAAGGGGATTGGGCAGGTTTGAAGAGTATCACTGAATATCTGAATGTTCAGAGGTGTCGGCTTCAGCATCAAGTCGTTTCAGCAGCGGTTCTGGGGCTCTCTTGAAGGCGTTGGTCTGCCTCGTTGTCCACCAGGGCTCAAAGTCATCGGTCGAAAAGGGTGAAAGATAGATCGTGAAGGATTGATATGTAACATCAGCTTTTGAGCATTGATCAAGTTCACGATCACTCCGACGTCAAGAAGATGAAGAATGGGTCATGAGAGACCGATGCGTTGTCATCGGCTCATTGAGCATTGGCTAAGTGATGATCGGCGGGATCAGTATGAAGGGAAATCGGCTAAATTGGCATAAAGGAAATCGGCAAAATCAAATTGGGGAATTTCTTCATTGATAAACGAGATTTCTTACATAGAAGAGCTGATTGCTCTCAAAAGGGAGTACTAAGGGGATACATTGCCCCGTCTACTACTACTGATCCTATGCTAAGGGTCCTATCTACGGGCCGTCGCTGCCCTCGTCGTCACCTTCATCGCCGCTGTCGGCGCTGCTCCCGGCGGGCTCGTCGTCGCTGCTGTAGCGGCCGCCGGCAGGACCTTCGTTGTCCTCATCCTCCTCATCGTCGTCATCGTCGTCGCTGTCGTAGTCACTGAGATTCCCCGGCCAGGGGCAGTGGCGCTTGGTCGGTGGCTCGTCGGAGGGGCTGTCGTCGTCGTCCTCCTCCTCCTCCTCCTCCTTCACCTCCTCGGAGGAGGTGAAGTCATCCCAGGAGAAGCGATCGTCATCGCTCTCCTCCTCCGATTCCCCGTCGGCGAGGAAGCGGAGGTCGCGATCCCCGTCCGTCGAGGACTTGTCGTCCTCGGACCAGATGGAGAAGTCATGGTCGGGCTCCTCCCCGGCCTCTATGGCGCGGCGGGTGTTGGCCGCATGGACCTCTTGTGGGTCCCGTTCGGGCGTCGGCTCGTGGGAGGAAGAGGACTCGAGGGAAAGTCCCGATGAGGCGGAGGAAGAAGAAGACATGGTGCGCAGAAGGGCTTTTGGAGTGCTAATGCGGAAAGGATGAGGAGGAGAACTATTCGGTGCGGTTAAATAAAAGAAGTGGGGATTTAATGTTCGAACAGTTTTCGAGGAGGTGGTGCCAAAAACCTGCCAAATCGTGCGGAGAAGTTGGGAAGGCAAGTTGTCATGATGAAAATACTCGCGACGGTTCCGCTTTCGCCACGACATGACCCCTCGAAGAAAAACGCAGTGGTTTTGAAATTATCATTACCAAAACCAGGGGGCATGTGTTATCACCAGATTTTGGCTAAATCAGGAGATGGGCCGTAGGTGAGATGGGCTTGAAGGTTAAACGCGTGGAGGATCTCTGAAGCGGCCTGACACGAAGAAATTGGGCTAAATTGCCCATGTATCTGTATTATAGTAGATCGCATCTTAATTTAGAAGTTAGAGTTTTACCCGTGCACGGTTAGGTGCACGCCTGAATTAGAAAGTCCCCTGGACTATAAATATGTATCTAGGGTTTATGGAATAAACAACAACCAACGTTCAACACAATCAATCTCGGCGCATCGCCAACTCCTTCGTCTCGAGGGTTTCTCCTGGTAAGCACCATGTTGCGATCTAGGCAGCATAAGCTTATTTACGTTGTTCATGCGTTGCTCGTGCTGAAGCCTTTTTTTATGGCGAGCAACGTAGTTATCTTAGATGTGTTAGGGTTAGCATTGTTCTTCGTATCATATGCTGTCGTAGTGCAACCCTTATACATCTAGCCGCCCTTACACCTATCTTAGGTGTAGGGGCGGCACCCGCTTGATCATCGTTTAGTAGATCCGATCCGTTACGGTTGCTCCTTGTTCTTCAAGGATTAGTTTAATATCCGCAATAGTTAGGCCTTACAAAGGGTTGGAGGATCCAGCGGCGTGTAGGGTGTAGTTTGCTAGCCCTAGACGGGATGTTCCGGGGATCAACCTCGTGTTGGTTTTTAGGCCCTGTCTAGGATCGGCTTACGATCACCGTACGCGAGCGCGAGGCCCAATCGTGAGTAGGATGATCCGATTATGCGGTGAAAACCCTAAATCGTCGTAGATCGCTTTAGCTTTATCTTGATCAAGCAGGACCACCATATATTCGTACACCTCGTATGAATCATGGGTGGATCGGCTCTTTGAGCCGATTCACGGACAACCTGAGAGCCGATCGAGGCTCGTATTTAACGTTTACGTGTATGCCATGCAGGAAACTAAGCGAGGCATCATCCAACACCTTCCTGACCAGGTATAGGTCAGGTGACACGCCCTTCCGACAGCATCAGACGTGTGACCAGAAGGCTTTGCGGGCCGTCGCTCTGAGGGACTGGGGCCAGCCGCAGCCCTAGTTGTTCCCGGCTCTACGGTGTTGCCAGTCGCTGCTCGCCGGTGGATTTCTGACCGCAACAGGTTGATCGGATGGTCGAGGGGGAAACTAGCTCTAGTGGTGCGCCCTAAGGGGGTGGGCACGCCACTGGGCCTATTTCCGAACCCTTGACCTCCGGTGTCCCACTTTAGCTCATTTTATTCGTCTCAAAAATTTCGAAGCGTGGCTCCCGACCTTGCCTTTTTTGAGTCCTATAGCTCTTGGAAAGTCAAAATTACTAACATAAGGTGTTTTTGCCGGACACAGTTAAAACTAGAGGAGAGGGGATTGTTTAGAAAATCTCTGAAAACAACGTAAAATATAGAAATAACATTATATAAGATGCAAATATGTGAAATATGTGACAATAAACTACAAAGTTCATGTATGTATTTTACATGCGTCAGGAAGATGCTGGCATTGTGCCTCAATCTACATTCGATTTGCTAAAGCTAACAGCTTAATTAATGGCATCATGCATGCTATACAATAACCTGACCTATTGTAGTAAACAACATAAAACAAAAACTACATGTTGTGTACGTTCTCATAATTGTTAGGTGTGCCACAGATATTTAATTAGAAGATAGCTTCCTTGCAGAATACTAGAAAACTATCTACCTCCCAATCTATATCATAAGCAGTCATACACTGTTTCGGAAAGTAGTAAGGGCCCTTTTGTTGTGATTTTTTTTTTTGGCTTTTTGGCTTTGGCAAAAGCCATAAAAAGCACCTAAATAGGTGCTTTTTTTGGCTTTTGGATTTTGGAAGTCAAAAGAATATGATCTTTGTTTTGGGCTTTTGCCAAAGCCAAAAAGCCGAAAAAAGCCACAACAAAAGGGCCCTAAGTATATGAATCAATGGGTTTGCCCCAAGTTCATCTCTTTTCCGAGTTCAGTGCAAGGTAAGTAACTTACCTCATGTGAATAACTAATTTGAACTCCTTAAACTGAAGAAGGTGTTGATAAACTAATAAAAATACTTGGCATATGGAACATTCAACACATGTAAATTATTTTAATAATTAGTACGACAAATTGTTCTTCTCAAAGATAATGAAATGATGTTAGGCCTTTTCGAAAAAGATTGGATGATATACATTTGAACATCTAAACCTAAAAATGTAAAGTCACATAGAAATACATAAGAATATTTGAACTACCATATCTCAATGAGATTCTTGTGATCACGAGATGCTGACATCAAGACCAGAAGAATCGTGCTTTTATTAAGAATACAACATCTAAACAGTGAGAGGATGGCACACACACCGGATTACAGTTAGTGATGAAGGTGATCTTTTAGGTGATTTACAGTAATACAAAAAAATCCAAAGAAGTGTATGATTATGTTTAGGTCCCATGATGCCAACTTGCTACGTACTTGTCCCAAAGAAGGTACACAAAAAATGTGGTATCAACACACAATACCGGAATCACATTTTTTATAAGATACATAAATAGAGAGTGGTGTTTTGGCACCCAGGAGCATATGCTCCCGGTTTTTACATTTTATTTTAAATACACTTTTAAAATGTTGAAAAGTTCAGACATAAAATTTAGTAGGTACATCTCGAAATTCTACACGTTCACAAAGTGGTTCCACGAAAAACCGACAATTTTACTGTTGCGTGTAAAAAAGACAAATTTTGGTGGAAAAAAACGTGACGTTTTTTTTGTCTTTTTCACACAAGTCATCAAAAATATTGGTTTTTTGCAAAACTTGATGTACGTACGTAGAATGTCGATACGTAAAAGCGGAAATTTTTGTTCGAATTTTTTTGACATTTGACAATGTTTTCCGGTGGTAGGAGCATATGTTCCCATGTGCCGAATTGAGTTTCTGTCATAAATCTACATATATAGGTCATTGTACACCATGTTCTTTTCCCATTCTTTCCATTTAATTAAACTTAGAAATCTACATAGATCATTGTACACCATGTTCCTTTTCTATTTTATGTTTAAGTAAATCCTAACTAACCATGACCGCGAAGGCTAGTGTAGATGTATGTTTTTAGTTAACTTAACCAAACTTTGAGTGGTTTTCATTATACTCACATGATGCCATTGACTTGGCTGCACCTAACAAACCTATCTATGTCCAATGCATGTCTCTCCTTTGTAATTCCTGTAATGGATCAACTATTTTACTCGTCATCTCTAGTAGAATATATTAACTCTAGACTAAAAATTTCTTGATGAGTCCAAGTGAACATTTGCATCAGCAAACTGATATGTTAATTTTATTTAAATGTGGATCAGTGCATTATCTTCGCATACCTAAAGGTTCAATCGAGCCACCTAGATTTTGCCTACATCCAATTTTTGATAGAAACTGAAAGTAACTAACAAGCACCTGCAAGAAGGACAACAATACACAAAATCTTGCAACCACATCGTATTCAAACTAATAGAACATTATACACACCCACCACTAGGCAAACAATAAATCTCCTTACCAATAAACGATCAAAATTGTAGAAGCGACATGAACACAGGAAACAGTACCCAATTATCCACCGAACAATCACTTTGAAACCTGGAAACACGTACTCCAATCCAATTCCCCTCCTATCAATCCCCCAACGCACCAAGCCCTAGAAGCTTCCCAACATTGGCTTGCATACTAAATAAGGCTCATGCATTTCTGAACCGAAGACCTCTCCTATGTATGAAAAAAAGGCTACAAATATCATGATCACACAGCAATGGTGAACACAAAATAGACCAAGCATCTCGAGGTATACACCAATACAGATCCAATCTGGAACTTGACCATTAATAGACATTATTAATATAAAAAAGTACAAAATAGAGAGGACAAGCTGAACTAGCAAATTTCCAGTATTTCTTGCATATGAAAGAAACAAAAATCCCAACCACAAGATATAGAAATAGGAAGTTAAAGTTAAAGTTAAAGTTTTAATTAAATTCCATTGAAATTAGATTGTATAAATCCAATCCACACCATATAAGAGTACCCCCTTCGTGCCGAGAGAAACACATACATGCGATTAGGGTTCCCCACCTCTTGTCGGCGCCGTTCTGCCTCACTTCTATGGCCTCCGGGACATGGAGGCGGGATGGATCTTGGCCGCCGTCGGTGGGAGGGCTATGTTTTCCTGGTTTTAGGGTTAAGATTTGGTGGGGCGGCGCTCAGGTGGTGGCGGTGGTGATGGACTAAACAACACCACCAAAAGTCTTCTTGAAACGTTGGGACTCCAAGTGCAAAGTGTGTAGTCTAGGAAGTAATTTTCCCCACAAGAGTGACTCGAGGGTTTATATCGAACTCTCGGGGAACTGATCAAAGAGTGTTCTCTTCTCTCTTCTTCTATCAACCATGCAAAGTAAAATAAAGCCTTGTGTCCCCAACTCTACCGTGTGGTTTTCAAGCACAAGGTTTTGCGTATGTAAATAAAACACAAGTAATAATAAAGCGAATAAAACTAGATAAAATAAAGTAACTAAGTAAAAACGGTAAAGGGGTTGATTATTTTTAGTGTTTTGGATGCAAATAAGAACATTAAATATTTTGCATTTTCGGATTAAAATGGTGCAGCAAATAGAAAACAAGATAAAGGTGTTTCTTATGATAAAAAGTGGACCGGGGTTCATGGGTTCACTTGACTATTCTCTCTTTTAAGTTGTAGTGGACAAATAGTAATTCATCAATGCAATATGCGGATAAAAAATAATAACATGTGAAAGATACACATTCGTATGGGCATCATGTCTTAACCTAGAGATGATGCAACACATCTCTCTTATACTCCACAAGAAAGGAAAAACTCCATGCAATCTTGTATTAAGAATTAACAGAGCATGGCCAAGAGTACTTTGACATGATGTTTGAATATCAAATATGCTACCTTGAACTGACAAGATCATCACTTTTGTCACGTGACGAACATAGTACATGCATTCACTTTATCCCTAGTGAGATAGCAAAAGAAAAGGCAAAACCATAATAGATCATGAATTTGTTGTCACTATTCAGTCATTAAAACCACGCTACTCTATCTAATACACACATCACCCCACACACACTTTTGCATAGATGTTGGATCAGAACAAATACTTAAGAACGGGGTACATAATATGCATCTATCAATACATGAGAGTGCATTCGCTACCCGCATGGGTAGCTACACACCCATGCAGTATACCAATATGCAAGCCATATTAACTTGTTTTAGCTCGGTTTCCTAGTAGAACGTGGAATTCTAGTGTACAAAAGTGGTTTCCGAATTTTGATATGAATATTTTTTGATGAAAGTCAACTCACCAACGTATTTTGCATTGACTTTTTGAATATTGAGTTGACTTTGACAAAAAAAAGTTCAAATCAAAATTCGGAAACCACTTTTATACACTAGAATTCCACGTTCTACTAGAAAACTGAGCTAAAACAAGTTAATATGGCTTGCATATTGGTATACTGCATGGGTGTGTAGCTACCCATGCGGGTAGCAAGCTTCATCCGATCAATACATCTTGCACATAATATGATTAGATCTCATAGCACAATATCATAGAATAACAATCCACCACATATGTATTACAAATATGGCCATAAATATGTAGGGCGGCTCATATGGCACTAAAAACTTTGAAAAACATGAGAGAAATAGACCAAGCTACTTCCATAAACCCGCAGTCCAGAGGTGGACTACTCCCCCTTGATCATGGTGATGATGATGAAGACATTGGAGAAGCTGGAGATCCCTCCGACGGTGATCCCGGGGGAGTTACCCCCTCCAATCTTCGATGTTGCAGGCCTCTGTTTTAATGTTTCTGTCTTCTGCAGCGCTCTCCTCCCGAGAACTCTTTGGGGCCATATATATAGTGATTTTGAGGTCAAAATATGTCGGTGGGCGAAAGAATCAGGTTAATTGGATGATTGACGGCCGAAAGAAGTTGGGTGGCGCGCCCACCATGTTTGCGCGCGCCACCTGCCGTCTTTTGGGCCTCAGGCCCATCCAGGTCTCCTCCAAAGCTCCAAGGTGCTTCTCCTGATGAAAAAGTGACGCTCCAAAAATCTCAGATCAATTTGACTTCATATAGGTCTCTGAAAGTGAATTATACGCGAAACATGGTTTTCCTGTTCTGCAGAGTTATAAACCAAATAAAGGGATCAATTGTAAACCCCATAAATCAATGTAAAACATGTTATTATCATCATATATGTTGCAAATATGTGCAAATTCAGTATGATAAAGCACAAAGTTCATATATGCATTTTACATGCATCAACATACCAGCTTAACCTATGCTCGTCCCGAGCATAAAGGTGATAAAACTAACATGAACTTTGAAGTTTATTATATATAACTTCTAAATAATCATGCAAAGTATCAAAAGGTTCAGTCAATAGAGAATGACAATAAGTAATATGAACTCATAAAGTGATAACTCTTACATTCTACAAAGCATGCATAATAGTAAATAACATTATGAGAAACATAAAAGATAAGTAGTATGAATCATAAAGCATGCTTAGGAGAATCCTATAGAATTATTGGAAGACTCTTTGTCCTCTCTTTTCTTGAATATTTATTTTTACTTTAACACAAGAAATAAAGCAGAGAATGTATGTGCTAAACCTCCAACAAAATAAAAAGTAGAGAATAAAATAAGGTTTTGAGATAAGCAATTCATGTCAACAATAATAATAAGGATGGGGTGCCATGAATCTCTTGTAAGAAGATATCTATGTGGCATGTGTTTGACCTCTTATGAGTAAATGTTGCCTCACTTTCTTGAATGCTAAGAACTATACCTCTTGTTACTCAGCTCCGGGTTACCAAAACTTTTCAACACATATGTTTCAACCAAGTATCGCAATGGGGTACCTTTATGCCGTCTGTACAAAGGACATAAGGAGATGGGTATCTCAACTATAGGCCATCCATACCGGGACAACATGAACAACAGATGTTGAGCATCCTCTCTAACTCTCTCTCACTTTTTTCTATAACTTTTTTTATTTTCTTTCCTTTTTCCACTCTCTCTTTTTCACTAACTCGTTTTCTTTTACTTTTTTACTCTTCCTATTGAGGATGCTCGTTGCTGAAACTATCACCATGATTAAGCGTGGTTTCGGTTAGCGGCCCATTGCTCTTCTCTAATAGTGCATGCATACTTACTCTTGATAACCTCCACGTACTTATTCCGCAAGAGATAGCCATCAACAAAACAAAAGAAATGAGGATCAACGCAGGGTGCAATACCCCGATGGTGCAATGTTGAAACATGTCTCCAGTAAACGTGGTTATTGTCTAGCTCATTACTCATAAAGTCATAATCAGTCAAACCCACAACATGCATAGCGGTATTGTCCTTCCAAATCTTACTTTCTTATGAGCTTTGAATTACACAAAAAAGATATTTTGAAAAGGTTGGAGGCATGACAGACACATCTTGGAATAACAAGTGCTATATAGGTAGGTATGATAGACATTAGATTTGATTTGAGCTTGGAAACAAGTCTATGCTTGTGTAAGAATTCAATTTTTTGGCTAGCAAGAGCTCTAAAAGCATGCAATAGTATCCATAGAGCTATTGATTCATCATTAAACAATAATAGTTAAAATTAAACATCTATGTATACTAGCAAGAAGTAGCACTGAATAAGGCACATAGAAAATCATCACTCAATAGAGCATGTGAAACTAGAAATACCATACACAAAATAAATTTCAGCTTTAGGCATTCCTCCCTTTCTTTTATAATCATGCAACTTAATTTACTTAACCATTCAGAGATAGAGAGTTTGGTCCAGTAGCTCATTCATATTCATTGTGAACACTCAATATGACGGTATTTCCATTTTAAAAACAAAACTAGACACAAATAAAACAAGAACGCTTCAAGTTTTTGCAAAAAATCTATGTTGCTCAAACAAAATTTAGAGGTGCTCAAACCAGGAGTTTTAGAATGAGTCCAGTGGGGTGTCATGGGAATCCCCAAGCTTATGATATTCATCATATTTGAATTATCTTACTATGATATTCCTCCATTCCCTGTGAAAAACTTCGACACAATCTTTTATTTCCATTTTTTCTATGGGGTGATATTAGAGGTACAAAGAAATCATGCTTGCTGATGTTATAATCATAAATAAAATTATATATTCATGAACCAGAGATCACATAATTTTCTACTAATTCTAGCATATCAAAAGTTTCAAGCGAAAATCATTTGATATTTAAAAGAATGGATCTAACATTGAAAGGCAGAATCTGTCCAGAATTTTTGCTGCAGCAAAACTGAATTTTTAGCACGACTTAGACACGTCAGAAATTTTAGCCAATTTACGTGCATATATAGGATGAAAAGTTACAGCTACTGTGAATTTATCAAGATTGTAGGAGTTATCAAAAAAAGTCGGAAAAATCGTGCACTGAAAAGTGCAGCGCAGAAAACAGCAACTTCATATTGTGTTTGCAACTTTAAACGTCAAAATGGGTAACAACTTGATACTTTATTTAAAAACCAGAGAGTAATATAAAATAAAACTAACATGCTATCGAAAGCATGTAGTACAAAAACCAAATATAAAAACATCGTGGGTTGCCTCCCGTAAACCAAATATAAAATGTACTCCCCTCTATGCCAAAATCTAGTGCGTACAAGATTTTTTATAAGTCAAAGCTTGTGAATTTTGACCCAGTTTGTACAAAAAATATTAGCATCTAGAGTATCAAATCAATACATTTGATTCATCATGAAGTAAATTTTAATGTAGTATACATTTGGTATTGTAAATATCGATAATTTTCTCAATAAACTTGGTCAAAATTTAGGAGAGTTTGACTTCTGTGGAAACAAATGCGCACTATATTATGACAATGAGGGAGTAACTACAAAGTCCCTAAAATTTTACATGCCCCCTACAAAAACACGAGAACTTTTAAGTTATACCGAATCGCAAATTGATCACTTGAACAAGTAGCAACAAATTGCGAGTGGCAAAAGAGGGAAATGCATATAGTAGATGTAATAATGTTTTGCACATTACACCACTATCTCTTCTCAAGATTAACCTTCCAAGACTGACACTCCAATTAATACACACAGACACGATGAAAGTAGTACAACACAACGATGAACTTAATTCTCATCATTAAGTAAGTTCCTTACTACATGCTAGGAAAGGGCATGCATGCGGAACAAATGATGCCGCCCACTTCCAATTAATACACACACACGGTCATTTGTAGTACTACTACACACACAAAATTTAATCACCACTTACACTCTTACACCAATATGTCTCCTTGGTTCTTATTACATCAAACAACAAATTAATGATATAGTACATATACACACCATATCCAAAACACCAAAACCAGTAATAACTCTCCAATAACCAGCATTTGCAGGTTCCTATGCAGCATTCCTGCATACAGATGCACTAGTTCATGTGTTGGGATGTCGAATTTACCTCCCATAACCCCATAAATCCATCTCCCCGCCTCGTTGGCCGGGGTTCATGGCGCTCATTTGCTGCACCGTGGCGGCGCTCCCGCCGTTGCCGAACCCGTCGATTGCCTGCCACTGCTGATCAGAAGCAGTACCGTTCGTCTGATCCCGTCCCTCGGCCAGCCCATCGGCCGCGACGCCGTCGCTGCTGCCTACTTCCAGGCCATGGTGCTCGACCGGCAGGCCGGAGAAGTCGTACCCAGCGCCTCCGGAAGCGTCTGTGGCCGGGCGATGGTTGGTGAGTAGGTCCTGGACCTGCACGTGGTGCGAGTAGGCCGTCTCCGGTGGCTGCATCTGGGAGTAGTAGAAGGAGGAGGCGTGCTGCTGGTGGTGGTACTGCGGGTGCATCCCGTGCATGTAGTGGGACGACATGCTAGCGTGGTCGTGGCCGCCCATCGGCGAGGACACGGTCATGTGGCCGCCGCCGCCGGCCTCCGCGCTCTGGCTGGAGCTACCCTCGCCGCCTCCTCCTCCGGCGATCTTGAAGAAGCACTTCTTCTTAAACACGCGGCACACCACCCATCCATCCTCCTGTAATCAGCACGACACAGTCGATCAACCCTATAGCTAAATTAAGCGAACTGCAAGCATGCATCGATCAACACTTAGCACATGATTCTAAGAGAGAGATCGTCGAGGGCTTACACTGGTGCCGCCCTGGGCTTCGTCGATTTCCTCGAGGCGGTACTCGTGCATGATCCAGTCGGACTTCTGGCCGTGCGGGGCGCGGCCGCGGTAGAAGACGAGCGTCTTGCGCATCCCGATCTTGCGGTAGCTGGTGCGGATGCACTTGTCCCTCCCCGTCGCCTTCCAGAACCCGGCCGTCGTCGCGCGGTTCGTGCGCGACCCCGTCGGGTACTTGCGGTCCTTATGACTGAAGAAGTACCACTCGTTCTGCGGCGCAGAGCCGATGCGGCATCTCTCTTTACGCGCACCATGGCACACACAAGTAGGACATCAGCAATGAATTGATCATATCATCATGGCAGAATGGATAATTCAGTACCTTGGAGGTCCCATGGCTCGATCTTGTTGAGGTCCACCTCCCTGATGACCTCGAGGTCGAACTTCTCGAAGCCGATCTTCTTCTTGAGGTAGTAGAGCAGCAGCTCCTCGTCGGTCGGGTGGAATCGGAACCCCGGCGGGACGCCGTTGCTAGACGAGAAGTCAGCCATCGATCGAGACGATCGATGCACGCAAATTAGCTAGGTAGAGCTTTCGATCTTTAACGCGGGAGAGGCATGTAGCATGTATATATAAGCGTGGCCGACCTGCTGCTAGGTACCTAGCTAGCTAGCTAGCCGCGGGAGGGAGGTGCTGGCTGGGAAGAGTTGACGCCGGCCGCCACGGCGCTGGACGGGGATAAAAGTGGTCACGTAGGATGCAAGGCAAGGCCATGATCGTCGAGGCCTGCGCGCGCGGAGCAAGACGGTCAGCTCCATTATTCTACGCCGTTAACGATCCCGAGGCTCCCAGCAGCCTTTGTTTACGGATCGCTTGATTGTTACCAAAGCAAGTGCTACCTAGCTTGGGGAGAGCTGCAAATCCACTAAATACAAATCTTCGATCGACTTTATAGTTTATATACGCAAATTGTGTTGCTATACATTAGTTAGAGGGGAGATTAACTCAATCTTCAGTTAATATGTCCAAAAATGAAATGCACTATTTTTTAAAAGGAAAAGCTGTGAGTGAGCACTACACACCCATAACTTTTTTTTTTTGAGTTTTTCCTTATGTATATCTCAAACTATATAACATATGGACTTAGAATTTTGCAGGTCACTGAAACATTACAACTAGACTGTTGGGAAAATATTTCATATTTTTTGCAATTAACATTTTCAAATATTTAAAATTTTAAAATTCTTTATATTTTTATATATATATTGACTGTCATAAAAATCCTAAACTACTTTTCCTATATTTTAATTGTAATTCAGTGGCTTGCAAAGTTTCAAGTTCAAAGGTTGTATGGTTTTAAGTTGCAAAAAAAGAAGGTTGTATGGTTTGAAAGATTAAAAAAAAAGATAATTCGTTTGAGAGGAATCAAAAGAGCCAGCGAAAGAAAAAGTGGGACATGCACCGTTTCTTACAAGTACCTCCCTTAGTAAATACATTTCCCTTCAAACAAAAATAGCATTAGCTTTACACCTTGGAGTCTTCTGACCACTCTTCATTTGTTATGAAACTTATCTCATGACATAGGGGTTTATTTGATTCCAAGGGATTTTATAGGAATTTTTTAACACTGAGATCTTAGATCCTTTTCTATATCCGTTGTTTGATTCACAAGTATCGAATCCTACATGAATTTCCCCTGAACATTAGTTTGTACTATGTTTCATTGATTTTCTTTTGTATATGCTCAAATCTCATTGAAAGTATACTGTGTTTTCTCATGTCTTGTTAAACAAACTAAAACCCCGTAGGATCCTAAATGCATGACCATAGGTGGTTCCAGCATCCCTCCATCCCGGCTTATTGCCCCACGGCGCAATACTTTGCATGGGGTATTTTCTCAAGGCAATTTGAAAAAATATAAAATCATAAGCCTTCAAATTTTTAGTTTGCTCACGCTTTGAAACGTTCTTGGGTCTGCTATTTTGTATGACATTTCGATACATTTTTAACTCATACGAATCAAATAGGGACTAATTTTTTTCATAGATTGTGTGCAATAACATATATACCCATACCATCCTAGAATCATACGGATAACACAAAAGAGCACCACGAAAGTATGTTCCGCCCATATTTAGGTTTCCGCATGCTATCTCCGTCATTCTTATCATCAAGAGCTATGCTAGAACTTTTACATAACACCCCTTAACCTCCATACAACTATCTTCATGAAGCCCCTCATATTTTGCAAAATATACCCTCAACTCCTACCACACTACCACCACATCTATTATTATTATCTCTCGACCCATCCGATATACTATGCATATTTATTTAGTTCACACTAATTCTTTTTATTATGCATCTTTTCCTGGTCTAAAAGATGCATGAATAAAGATATTACTCCCTTCGGTCCAAATTAATGGGCACATCCATATACTATGTATAGTATAAGCGTACTTTTGAGCTGGGCCAATTAATTTGGGTTTTTGTACCCATCAGTTTTTATACATTTTGGATGACTAATTGACATAAATTTTAAAATCTATGCATACTTAAATTTCATATTATCAACTAAACAACCATTTGTACATTTTCATGACCAAAAAGATGCATGAAAATGACCAAGAAAATAAGTTCTATGTGTAGGTTGGTAAAACTCACAATTTAAGGGGCTCGAAAGCAAAATGGTCTTGCACTAATACTCAAAAACTATGAGCCCTTGGATAAGATGGAGACCCTGAGTGTGAAAATCGCACTCATGATGTGTTACAAAATTCACTCATGTGACTAATTTAAATTTTCTGTTTGTAAATTTTGAACTTTTATTATTATTGATTCACTCTTGGTGATAGGGATCATGGGATCATTTTCATGAACATGCTCATGCACAGGATTTTAGGACTAGGAAAAAGGTAGCTTGGGCAAGATCCAATAAGAACCTTAAATGAATTGGGTTCTGATTTGTACTGGCAGTTTCAATTCCTTGACCCAGCTCCAGCTCGATTTTTTTTTGAATCTTCAGCTCCAGCTCGATCACTATGTAAATGGCAACTGGCATGCATGAATCGCAACAAACTCTCTACGTTTTAAATACTTAGAGTGAAATCAGCAAAGCAATCATGGGGTTTTCTACTGTGCTAGTTTATTTTACACTGCATGCAGCCCATGCAAGGTGCTTTGGAGTCACAACTGATGAAGCATGGTGGCTTATGTGGCCCAAACACATCGTACCTAGCACCCAAAACAACCAATCTCTCTAGGGATCGGGCACCCAACACATGCAGGCACATTTTTCCCAGAACCTTAACCGGGGTTAATTAGAATTGAAGGATTAGTTGACATCCATCCTCAGTCAGTAAAATATAAGAGTTCGGGTACTTCTCCGATGTACCAAACTAAGTCTAAAGCAATACATGCCATGTACTGGGAAATGAACACACATAGCCATTTCCTGCTGCATTCATGCATCTGTGCAATTTCCTGTTTGACAATCCATAGCCATTTTGGATAGTTCTTAGTCGTTGATCAGTCTAGAGTTTAGTTAAGTCAAAATTCGCGCATATATACGTCTAGAAAGAAATCACAATCCACACATAATAAAAGTTTCATGTTAGTTTAAAAAGAAACTAAGAGCATCTCCAGTCGCGTCCCCCAAACCGCGCCGGATTGAGCGTTTGGGGGACGTGTTTCGTTCGTGCCGCGTTTGGGGGACGTCGCTCCCCAGTCGCGTCCCCCAAATAAAATTTCGCAAATTTTAAACTTGACTAGATTCGATTAGATTCGTCCAAACTTACATAGATTCGAAGGAAATTTGACTAACTTTAAAACTAAACCTAATCTAGAACCACTTGCGGCGGCCGGAGGCGTCGTAGTACTGCTGGAAGTTGTACATCTCGTCGGTGACGACCTCCTGCTTGACGCGCTCGTCGACGGGCTCGTCCACGGGCTCGTCCTTCACCAAGCCGCTTGGTCCTGCCTCGCCGTCGTCGGTGAGGTCCACCAGCGGCTTGCCGGAGTCGCGGATGGACATGGCGATCGCCGCGTCCAGGTTGCCCCTCCAGGCGTCCTTGTCGTCCATGGACGCCAGGAACGCCGCCCGCAGCCCTGGGCAGTCCTCGGGGTCGTCGCTGCTGGCGATGAGCCGCTGCTGCCGCTCGTACTCCGCCAGCAGCGCCGCCTGCGACGCTTCCTCCGGCTCCTCCTTCACCTCCGGCTTCGGGATGAGGAGGGCGCCGCCGCGCCTCCCTTGCTGCCGCCCGCTGCCGCTACCGCCACGCCTCGTGTTGACGGGCGTCGCCGGCTCCTCCTTGACCTCCCGTTTGGGAACGGTGTACGGCGCCGACCGGTACGACGAGGACGGCGTCGATCGCGCCGGCCCCGAGGAAGAAGAGTGCGAGGAGGACGAGTACGTCGTCCTCCTCGGCTGCCATTGAGGAGACGGCGGCGGCGACGACGGCATCTCCAGCCTTGGAGCGCCGTTGCGGAGGCCGCGGATGACGTTCTCGAGGGTGCGCCCGAACGCCCCGAGAACAGGGCGCGGCCTTCCCTGTTCCAGCTGTTGGGCCCGCCGATGAGGCCGGTGGTGCTGTGCATCTCGACGTCGTACTTGGCCTTGAAGTACGTGACCCACCAGTCGTCGTTGTCCTTGGCCGCCCATGTCGGATCCGCCCGCTCCTCGGCGGTGAGTTGAGCCCGACGGGCCTTGATGGCGTCCCGCCATTGCTGCGTGTCTGGCTTCGGCGGCGGCGGGATGCCAATGCCGTTCACGGCCATCTTCCAGCCGCCGCTGCTTGGCAGCCGCATGTCCGGCGGGACTGGATACCGGGCGTGGTACAGCGCGCCACGCCTCCGCCACGGTGAGGCTGCCGCGGCCGAGCCGTTCGCCGCGGCGATCTTGCGGGAGGACGAGCTCGACATTTTTTGAGCGGCGAGGAGAGGATCTGGGAAGGGGGAGGCGGCGGCGACGAGAAGGATTATGATGAGCGGCGATAACTGGAGGGCGTCTTAAAACAGCGGCGGCAGCGGGTGGTTGCACGCAATAACTCCGGCGCGGACGGCCACGCGGCCATGCACGACGAGACGCGTCCCTGCGTCGCCTGGGAAAACAGGGACGCCATTAACGTCGCTTGACCAAAGGTAGGCGACGGGGTTTTAGCCTTCCGTGCCGCCGACGCGCGTCGGGCCCGCGTCGGTTGGCCTCGCGGCTGCTGTGTCCGGCGTCCCCGGAGCGTCCCCTGTGGGACGGGGACGGGCTCGGGGCGCCGGACACCGTATCGGGGCGCGCCGGACAAAAATGGGCTTTGGGGGACGCGGCTGGAACGCTTTTTTTGTTCGGCGCGCCCCAAATCGCTTTGGGGGGCGGTTTGGGGGACGCGACTGGAGATGCTCTAAAGGGTTAGCGAGTTAAGGATCAATGGAATGATTAGTCTGAGCGTGTGACCGAGTTCGATGTGATGACAGGCTGAGAGAACTATACCAAAAACTTGCGGGGAGCTGTCCTCCTCTATGGTGGTAAACGGCGTGTGCACCTTGAGTGAGATCCACTCCTAGCTCCGCCCGTCACTCTGACGCGCCTCCGCGGCGAGGCTCCCGATGAGAGGCTCGTGCGGCCGCGGGTCGCGCTCGATCTTATGTGGAGCAGAAGAAACCACCAACAGGCAACAGAGGGCGTCCACAATTCGCGTGGGGAAGAACGAGAGATCGACGCCGACGGTGCCTTTGAGTGAGAAGCTTAGTTATGATCGAGGAGCAAATGATTAGGAGTGGTGTTTACGTAGGTAGGTACGTAGTTAGGACCAAACTGCAGTTCACAGCAATTTACCGACTCATATTCTTACCTAGGAACCTAGTTTCTGCTGCTGCCTGCTGCCGCCATCAGCTGGTTGCTTCGTGTGCCATTTGCTGCTGCTCCTAGTAATCTGCAGGTGTACGTGTGCTTATTTCTGTGGGGAAACATATGCACTCCGTCTCTGTACCTGCAATGGGAGCTTGTGCCTCCGTACTTGCGAGACCCATACGTCCACGAGTTGTCCTAAAATTTACATCATATAAGATTCCTTATGGTATGTGACGTCTGAAGTTTATAATTTAACATATGTTTGAATCAAGTGTTAGCGACCACGGATCAAACTGCGAACTATATATACTTTTTTTCGAAACATATATATATATATATATATATATAAAAACTGGCTAGCAAGCCGTTCACTACGGGAAAACTGTTCATTGCCGTGCGACAATTCACACGGCAAAGAAGCCCATATGCCCGGCAAAGGTTTTGCCGTGCGTGGACGCACGGCAACGTTCGCCCGGCAAAGGATCCGATGGCAACGAAACTTTTGTCGTGCATAGCACGGCAAATGCTTTGCCGTGCGCCCAGAGCGCTGCCGTGCGCTAGCCCGCGTTGTCGTGCGGCCAGCGCTGCCGTGCGGCGCAGCCTCTGCCGTGCGCCTGCTCTGTGCCGTGCGGGTCACTTTGCCGTGCGCCTGCTCTGTGCCGTGCGGGTCACTTTGCCGTGCGCCTACACCCCAGCCCGCCCGGCAAAGAAGCCTCCAGGCACACCCCCAGGTTCCAGGAGCACAGGCTGCCGCCACGTGGCTCCTTTACCGTGCGTGTGTAGTCCTTTACCATGTGCATACACACGACAAAGGCGCCTGTTTTTTTTTCATTTTTTGTTGTTTTTCAATATTCCCTGCATTTCAAAAATAGCATTTGACAAATATAACATATACAACATATATCTTCAACATATCATCACCAAACATATCAACAACACCACAAATACATCGAATGCACATATCCATGCATACAATCCATTACATAGAGTCCATCCACACATGTTAAATAGCAATGTCCATTACAATCCATTACAAGTGCATACAATCCATTACAACAACGACAAGTGCATGACGACGAGTTCATAGAATCGATGCCACCAATCTTGTCCTCCTCCATTGCTTCACATGGCATCATCGTCATTGCATTGTCCTCTTCCTACAAGGTTGATGGAATTAGCATTTGCATTTGCATATTGACATAGAATTGAATAAGTAGTAGCATTTGCATGTTGACATGGAATTGAACAAGCATGGATCCATGGGTACACTTGAACACGTACAAGAAGTGGGTTGGACACAAGTGTAGGAGGACTCACCGGGGTTCAGGCTCCGGATGATGTTCGTGTTGTTCACGGTGAATCGTGTCACCGGGCTCTGAATGGACATGTTCGGCATGTTCTGCAGCTGGTGATATGATTAGTCAATAAGACAACAGAAGATAAGATGGAGATATGGAGTTAACCACTTACCCACGGCAAGGAGAAAGGAGGAAGAGGAAGACCACTCCCCGGTGGAGAAGACAGATTGGTCTGGCTCATCAGCCAGCTCATCTATGTCTGGTGCTGCTACATCATCTGTTGCTGCTGTTGCATCTGCTGCATCATCTGCGCCTGCTGCTGCTGGTAGTCCAGAATCTGGTGCTCGGCCATATGCGCCCTTTTCTGCTGGGCCTCCTGATCCTTTGCTGGCATCTCCGCCTACGTTGTGTTGCCGCGATGTCATTAACATTTCAATGGAAATCATGTAAAGGAAACGTAGAGGCCCGAGTAAGAACATACTCGTAACCGCTCTAGCTGTGGGTATATGTGCCAAATGGTCCCAAGATTGGTTTTCCATGTGTATATGTCCTAACCAAACCTAAAACAATGAACAAGTACATTGGTGCACCCTCGCGCGGAGAAATCTAGGGGGGTAGACCCGTCGGGGCACACATACCGCTGTTTTTGCGGGGGAGGAGGGGGAGAACGACCGTCGGAGCACCGGAATCCCACCAAATCTTGAATGTGGACCTATGATATGTGTGAAAGTATGGTGGAAGGTGTAATGGTGCAAAAGTAGCTCCCCTAAACACTAAACTGGGGAGGCTTCAAGCCCTAAACCCCTAGACCCTAAACCATTAACTACACGTGCTGACACGGGAGCTGCAAAACCCTGCATCATAAACCCTAACCCTAACCCTAAACCCTAAACCTATACCTAACCATAAATCCTTACCTTGACCATAAACCCTAGACCTACCCCTAAACCCTAACCCTAACCCTAACCCTAACCCTAACCCTAACCCTAACCCTAAAGCTAACCCTAACCAGTAGATTAGGCACACCCTCGATCGTGTGATAATGGCTCTAGCTGCGGGTATATGTGCCAAATGGTCCCAAGATTGGTTTTCCATGTGTATATGTCCAAACCAAACCTAAAACAATGAAAAAGTACATTTGTGCACCCTCGCACGGAGAAATCTAAGGGGGTAGACTCGTCGAGGCACACATACCGCTGTTTTTTGTGGGAGGAGGGGAAGAACGACCGCCGGAGCACCGGAATCCCACCAAATCTTGCATGTGGACCTATGATATGTGTGAAAGTGTGGGGGAAGGTGTAATGGTGCAAAAGTAGCTCCCCGGTGCGACCTTCCTCACATTTGGGCGATAACACTTAGCAGATTTTCCGAAGCGCGGATTGCTCCGAAACCCTGATATATGT